>NC_057794.1:506289423-506557429 GCF_018294505.1 Triticum aestivum
CCTCCTCTCCTATTCCTCCACTAGGCCCATTAAGGCCCATTAGGTTACCGGGGGGTTCCGGTAACCTCCCGATACTCCAGTAAAATGCCGATTTCACCCGGAACACTTTCGATGTTCAGACATAGGCTTCCAATATATCAATCTTTATGTCTCGGCCATTTCGAGACTCCTCGTCATGTCCATGATCATATCCGGGACTCCGAACTAACTTCGGTACATCAAAATATATAAACTCATAATGAAACTGTCATCGTAATGTTAAGCATGCGGATCCTACGGGTTCGAGAACAATGTAGACATGACCGAGACATGTCTCCGGTCAATAACCAATAGCGGAACCTGGATGCTCATATTGGCTCCCACATATTCTACGAAGATCTTTTATCGGTCAGACCTCATAACAACATACTTTGTTCCCTTTGTCATTGGTATGTTACTTGCCCGAGATTCGATCATCGGTATCTCAATACCTAGTTCAATCTCGTTACCGGCAAGTCTGTTTACTCGTTTCATAATACATCATCTCACAACTAACTCATTAGTTGCAATGCTTGCAAGGCTTATGTGATGTGCATTACCGAGAGGGCCCAGAGATACCTCTGCGACAATCGGAGTGACAAATCCTAATCTCGAAATACGCCAACCCAACATGTACCTTTGGAGACACCTGTAGAAGTCCTTTATAATCACCCAGTTATGTTGTGACATTTGGTAGCACACAAAGTGTTCCTCCGGCAAACGGGAGTTGCATAATCTCATAGTCATAGGAACATGTCTAAGTCATGAAGAAAGCAAGAGCAACATACTAAACGATCGGGTGCTAAGCTAATGGAATGGGTCATGTCAATCACATCATTCTCCTAATAATGTGATCCCGTTAATCAAATGACAACACATGTCTATGGTTAGGAAACATAACCATCTTTGATTAACGAGCTAGTCAAGTAGAGGCATACTAGTGACGTTTAGTTTGTCTATGTATTCACACAAGTACTATGTTTCTGGATAATACAATTCTAGCATGAACAATAAACATTTATCATGATATAAGGAAATAAAATAATAACTTTATTATTGCCTCTAGGGCATATTTCCTTCAATCTCCCACTTGCACTAGAGTCAATAATCTAGATTACATAGTAATGATTCTAACACCCATGGAGCATTGGTGCTGATCATGTTTTGCTCGTGAAGAGGCTTAGTCAATGGGTCTGCTACATTCAGATCTGTATGTATCTTGCAAATCTCTATGTCTCCCACCTGGACTAGATCCCGGATGGAATTGAAGCGTCTCTTGATGTGCTTGGTTCTCTTGTGAAATCTGGATTCCTTTGCCAAGGCAATTGCACCAGTATTGTCACAAAAGATTTTCATTGGACCCGATGCACTAGGTATGACACCTAGATCGGATATGAACTCCTTCATCCAGACTCCTTCGTTTGCTGCTTCCAAAGCAGCTATGTACTCCGCTTCACATGTAGATCCCGCCACAACGCTTTGTTTAGAACTGCACCAACTGACAGCTCCACCGTTTAATGTAAACACGTATCCGGTTTGCGATTTAGAATCGTCCGGATCAGTGTCAAAGCTTGCATCAATGTAACCATTTACGATGAGCTCTTTGTCACCTCCATATATGAGAAACATATCCTTAGTCCTTTTTAGGTATTTCAGGATGTTCTTGACCGCTGTCCAGTGATCCACTCCTGGATTACTTTGGTACCTCCCTGCTAGACTTATAGCAAGACACACATCAGGTCTGGTACGCAACATTGCATATATGATAGAGCCTATGGCTGAAGTATACGGAACATCTTTCATTTTCTCTCTATCTTCTGCATTGGTCGGGCATTGAGTCTTACTCAATTTCACACCTTGTAACACATGCAAGAATCCTTTCTTTGCTTGATCCATTTTGAACTTCTTCAAAACTTTGTCAAGGTATGTGCTTTGTGAAAGTCCAATTAAGCGTCTTGATCTATCTCTATAGATCTTAATGCCCAATAAGTAAGCAGCTTCACCGAGGTCTTTCATTGAAAAACTCTTATTCAATTATCCCTTTATGCTATCCAGAAATTCTATATCATTTCCGATTAGTAATATGTCATCTACATATAATATCAGAAATGCTACAGAGCTCCCACTCACTTTCTTGTAAATACAGGCTTCTCCAAAAGTCTGTACAAAACCAAATGCTTTGATAACACTATCAAAGCATTTATTCCAACTCCGAGAGGCTTGCACCAGTCCATAAATGGATCGCTAGAGCTTGCACACTTTGTTAGCTCCCTTTGGATCGACAAAACCTTCCGGCTGCATCATATACAACTCTTCTTCCAGAAATCCATTCAGGAATGCAGTTTTGACATCCATCTGCCATATTTCATAATCATAAAATGCGGCAATTGATAACATGATTTGGACAGACTTAATCATCGCTACGGGTGAGAAGGTCTCATCGTAGTCAATCCCTTGAACTTGTCGAAAACCTTTTGCGACAAGTCGAGCTTTGTAGATAGTAACATTACCGTCAGCGTCAGTCTTCTTCTTGAAGATCCATTTATTCTCAATTGCTTGCCGATCTTTTGGCAAGTCAACCAAAGTCCACACTTTTTTCTCATACATGGATCCCATCTCAGATTTCATGGCTTCAAGCCATTTTGCAGAATCTGGGCTCACCATCGCTTCTCCATAGTTCGTAGGTTCATCATGATCTAGTAGCATGACTTCTAGAACAGGATTACTGTACCACTCTGGTGCGGATCTTACTCTGGTTGATCTACGAGGTTCAGTAGTATCTTGTTTCTGAAGTTTCATGATCATCATCATTAGCTTCCTCACTAATTGGTGTAGGTGTCACAGAAACCGGTTTCTGTGATGTACTTCTTTCCAATAAGGGAGCAGGTACAGTTACCTCATCAAGTTCTACTTTCCTCCCACTCCCTTCTTTCAAGAGAAACTCCTTCTCTAGAAAGTTTCCGAATTTAGCAACAAAAGTCTTGCCTTCGGATCTGTGATAGAAGGTGTATCCAATAGTTTCCTTTGGATATCCTATGAAGACACATTTCTTCGATTTGTGTTTGAGCTTATCAGGTTGAAGCTTTTTCACATAAGCATCGCAGCCCCAAACTTTCAGAAACGACAACTTTGGTTTCTTGCCAAACCATATTTCATAAGGCGTCGTCTCAACGGATTTTGATGGTGCCCTATTTAACGTGAATGCGGCCGTCTCTAAAGCATAACCCCAAAACGATAGTGGTAAATCAGTAAGAGACATCATAGATCGCACCATATGAAGTAAAGTACGATTACGACATTCGGACACACCATTACGCTGTGGTGTTCCGGGTGGCGTGAGTTGAGAAACTATTCCGCATTGTTTCAAATGTACACCAAACTCGTAACTCAAATATTCTCCTCCACGATCAGATCGTAGGAATTTTATTTTCTTGTTACGATGATTTTCAACTTCACTCTAAAATTCTTTGAACTTTTCAAATGTTTCAGACTTATGTTTCATTAAGTAGATATATCCATATCTGCTTAAGTCATCTGTGAAGGTGAGAAAATAACAATATCCACCACGAGCCTCAACATTCATCGGACCACATACATCTGTATGTATGATTTCCAACAAATCTGTTGCTCTCTCCATACTACCGGAGAACGGTGTTTTTGTCATCTTACCCATAAGGCACGGTTCGCAAGTACCAAGTGATTCATAATCAAGTGGTTCCAAAAGTCCATCAGTATGGAGTTTCTTCATGCGCTTTACACCGATATGACCTAAACGGCAGTGCCACAAATAAGTTGCACTATCATTATCAACTCTGCATCTTTTGGCTTCAACATTATGAATGTGTGTGTCACTACTATCGAGATTTAATAAGAATAGACCATTCTTCATGGGTGCATGACCATAAACGATTTTACTCATATAAATAGAACAACCATTATTCTCTGATTTAAATGAATAACCGTCTCGCATCAAACAAGATCCAGATATAATGTTCATGCTCAACGCTGGCACCAAATAACAATTATTTAGGTCTAATACTAATCCCGAAGGTAGATGTAGAGGTAGCGTGCCGACATCGATCACATCGACTTTGGAACCATTTCCCATGCGCATCTTCACCTCGTCCTTAGCCAATCTTCGCTTCATCCATAGTCCTTGTTTCGAGTTGCAAATGTTAGCAACAGAACCAGTATCAAATACCCAGGTGCTACTGCGAGCATTAGTAAGGTACACATCAATAACATGTATATCGCATATACCTTTGTTCACCTTGCCATCCTTCTTATCCACCAAATACTTGGGGCAGTTCCGCTTCCAGTGACCAGTCTGTTTGCAGTAGAAGCATTCAGTTTCAGGCTTAGGTCCAGATTTGGGTTTCTTCTCTTGAGCAGCAACTTGCTTGCTATTCTTTTTGAATTTCCCCTTCTTCTTCCCTTTGCCATTTTTCTTGAAACTAGTGGTCTTGTTGACCATCAACACTTGATGCTCCTTATTGATTTCTACCTCCGCAGCTTTCAGCATTGCGAAGAGCTCGGGAATAGTCTTATTCATCCCTTGCATATTATAGTTCATCACGAAGCTCTTGTAGCTAGGTGGCAGTGATTGGAGAATTCTGTCAATGACGCAATCATCTGGAAGATTAACTCCCAATTGAATCAAGTGATTATTATACCCAGACATTTTGAGTATATGCTCACTGACATAACTGTTCTCCTCCATCTTGCAGCTATAGAACTTATTGGAGACTTCATATCTCTCAATCCGGGCATTTGCTTGAAATATTAACTTCAACTCCTGGAACATCACATATGCTCCATGACGTTCAAAACGTCGTTGAAGTCCCGATTCTAAGCCGTAAAGCATGGCACATTGAACTATCGAGTAGTCATCAGCTTTGCTCTGCCAGACGGTCATAACATCTGGTGTTGCTCTAGCAGCAGGCCTGGCACCCAGTGGTGCTTCCAGGACGTAATTCTTCTGTGCAGCAATGAGGATAATCCTCAAGTTATGGACCCAGTCTGTGTAATTGCTACCATCATCTTTCAACTTTGCTTTCTCAATGAACGCATTAAAATTCAACGGAACAACAACACATGCCATCTATCTACAATCAAACATAAACAAGCAAGATACTATCATGTACTAAGTTCATGATAAATTTAAGTTCAATTAATCATATTACTAAAGAACTCCCACTTAGATAGACATCCCTCTAATCCTCTAAGTGATCACGTGATCCAAATCAACTAAACCATGTCCGATCATCACGTGAGATGGAGTAGTTTCATTGGTGAACATCACTATGTTGATCATATCTACTATATGATTCATGCTCGACCTTTGGTCTCCGTGTTCCGAGGCCATATCTGTATATGCTTGGCTCATCAAGTATAACCTGAGTATTCCGCGTGTGCAACTGTTTTGCACCCGTTGTATTTGAACGTAGAGCCTATCACACCCAATAGTCACGTGGTGTCTCAGCACGAAGAACTTTTGCAATGGTGCATACTCAGGGAGAACACTTCTTGATAATTAGTGAGAGATCATCTTAAAATGCTACCGTCAATCAAAGCAAGATAAGATGTATAAAAGATAAACATCACATGCAATCAATATAAGTGATATGATATGGCCATCATCATATTGTGCTTGTGATCTCCATCTTCGAAGCATCGTCATGATCACCATCGTCACCGGCGCGACACCTTGATCATCATCGTAGCATCGTTGTCGTCTTGCCAATCTTATGCTTCCACAACTATCACTACCGCTTAGTGGTAAAGTAAAGCATTACAGCGCAATTGCATTGCATACAATAAAGCGACAACCATATGGCTCCTGCCAGTTGCCGATAACTCAGTTACAAAACATGATCATCTCATATAATAAAATTTAGCATCATGTCTTGACCATATCACATCACAACATGCCCTGCAAAAACAAGTTAGACGTCCTCTACTTTGTTGTTGCAAGTTTTACGTGGCTACTACGGGCTTAGCAAGAACCGTTCTTACCTACGCATCAAAACCACAACGATAGTTTGTCAAGTTGGTGCTGTTTTAACCTTCGCAAGGACCGGGCGTAGCCACACTTGGTTCAACTAAAGTTGGAGAAACTGACACCCGCTAGCCACCTTTGTGCAAAGCATGTCGGGAGAACCGGTCTCGCGTAAGCGTACGCGTAATGTCGTTCCGGGCCGCTTCGTCCAACAATACCGCCGAACCAAAGTATGACATGCTGGTAAGCAGTATGACTTATATCGCCCACAACTCACTTGTGTTCTACTCGTGCATATAACATCAACGCATAAAACCTAGGCTCGGATGCCACTATTGGGGAACGTAGTAATTTCAAAATTTTCCTACGCACACGCAAGATCATGGTGATGCATAGCAACGAGAGGGGAGAGTGTGATCTACGTACCCTCGTAGACCGACAGCGGAAGCGTTATGACAACGCGGTTGATGTAGTCGTACGTCTTCACGGCCCGACCGATCAAGCACCGAAACTACGGCACCTCCGAATTCTAGCACACGTTCAGCTCGATGACGATCCGCGGACTCCGATCCAGCAAAGTGTCAGGGAAGAGTTCCGTCAGCACGACAACATGGTGACGATCTTGATGTTCTACTGTCGCAGGGCTTCGCCTAAGCACCACAACAATATTATCGAGGACTGTGGTGGAAGGGGGCACCGCACACGGCTAAGAGAACGATCTTAGAGATCAACTTTTGTGTCTAGGGGTGTCCCCTGCCCCTGTATATAAAGGAGCCAAGGGGGTTGCGGCCGGCCATAGGAGGAGGCGCGCAGTAGGAGTCCTACTCCTACCGGGAGTAGGACTCCCCCCTTTCCCTAGTTGGATTAGGACTTGGGGAAGAAGGAAGAGAGGGAAGAAAGGAAAGGGGGGGCGCCGACCCCTCCTTGTCTAATTCGGACATGGGGGGGGGGGAGGGGCACGCGGCAGCCCCTAGGCCTCCTCTCCTATTCCTCCACTAGGCCCATTAAGGCCCATTAGGTTACCGGGGGGTTCCGGTGACCTCCCGGTACTCCAGTAAAATGCCGATTTCACCCGGAACACTTCCGATGTTCAAACATAGGCTTCCAATATATCAATCTTTATGTCTCGGCCATTTCGAGACTCCTCGTCATGTCCATGATCATATCCGGGACTCCGAACTAACTTCGGTACATCAAAATATATAAACTCATAATGAAACTGTCATCGTAATGTTAAGCATGCGGACCCTACGGGTTCAGAACAATGTAGACATGACCGAGACATGTCTCCGGTCAATAACCAATAGCGGAACCTGGATGCTCATATTGGCTCCCACATATTCTACGAAGATCTTTTATCGGTCAGACCGCATAACAACATACTTTGTTCCCTTTGTCATCGGTATGTTACTTGCCCGAGATTCGATCGTCGGTATCTCAATACCTAGTTCAATCTCAATACCGGCAAGTCTCTTTACTCGTTTCGTAATACATCATCTCATAACTAACTCATTAGTTGCAATGCTTGCAAGGCTTATGTGATGTGCATTACCGAGAGGGCCCAGAGATACCTCTCCGACAATCGGAGTGACAAATCCGAATCTCGAAATACGCCAACCCAACATGTACCTTTGGAGACACCTATAGAGCTCCTTTATAATCACCCAGTTACGTTATGACGTTTGGTAGCACACAAAGTGTTCCTCCGGCAAACGGGAGTTGCATAATCTCATAGTCATAGGAACATGTATAAGTCATGAAGAAAGCAATAGCAACATACTAAACGATCGGGTGTTAAGCTAATGGAATGGGTCATGTCAATCACATCATTCTCCTAATAATGTGATCCCATTAATCAAATGACAACACATGTCTATGGTTAGGAAACATAACCATCTTTGATTAACGAGCTAGTCAAGTAGAGGCATACTAGTGACGTTTAGTTTGTCTATGTATTCACACAAGTATTATGTTTCCGGATAATACAATTCTAGCTTGAACAATAAACATTTATCATGATATGAGGAAATAAAATAATAACTTTATTATTGCCTCTAGGGCATATTTCCTTCAGTTTTAGGGCGGTGGCTGGCGTAGGCCGAGCAGTGAAGGTTCTGGTGTGAATAGTGGTTTCGGTGACGACCGGTCAATCGGTTTTGACTGTACATCGCTCTTGTCGCGTTCGCGTTGCAGCCCGGCACGCTAGACCCTCCATGTCGCTCATCGAATGGAACGCGCTTCGTCTTGCGTTTTCGCTCGCTTGTGGGACCACAGTTGAGAGCAAACCGATTTCCCTCCCCCTCCCCCGCTCGTGTCATTTATTATACCACCACTCCCTCCGTTTTATGCGGAGTAAATAAAAACATAGGGAGTATACTACGGATGAGGATCCCCTGACGTGGCCGAACCCATTGAGTAACTGACATGCGGGGCCTAGCAAGCATGGGGTCCGCCAGTAAGTGACCGAAAGGGAGGATAAGGTAGGGATACCTACGTCAGAGGATCCACTTCCACTTTACTACTTTGACCAAATGCTAGAGTAATAATATATGACATGCAACTTACACAAATGTTAGAGTAATAATATATGACATGCAACTTACACAAAAGCATACAGGGTCTAATGCGTTTTTCGAGGCTAACTTTGACCAACTGTTAGAGTAATAATATATGACATGCAACTTACACAAAGCATACGTCAAATTCGTATGTGAAAGGAGTTTCCAATGATATAATTTTCACATTATACATCTCATGTACTATTAATCTTGTCAATAGTCAAATTGGAAACCATCTCGAGTACAAATCTAGGAGTACGTATGAATCTAACAATATTGATTGGGCGTTGTTGAATGTTGATACCTTTTTGATCAAAGTAGAGATACTTTGACTACACATAAAACTTATATGTAAACTAGAAAGGATAGGAGGGAGTATATTGTACGTTCAAAAACGAAACGAACATTGAATACCCTTTATATATGATTTGCGGATGCTATGATCACCGGTTCAAAATTTTGAATCCTCCTTAGGTATCACGTGCCCCCACTCGTTCCCTCTCGATTTCATCTCGGGGTCCGGAGATCTATTGAAAGAGGACTAGGGTGGATACATGCAAATGATACTCGGCGGAATGTTCAAATGAGGCATGCGGGAGGATGGACTCGACTGGAGGGCAACATGATCGATGGAGAAGAGGGTTGGAGAGGAATGAGAAATAAGCAAATGCCACATGATTATACTTGAACGGCTCAAATAAAAAATAAGTTGTCTCGCTTGGCCTACATAGTGAAAGGCCTAATGCGCAACACGGAGCACTGACGCTCGAATATGGCCGGGAAAATAGGGAAACCGACATGTAGGGCACACCCGTCGGGACGATGTAGCGCAGACTAGTCCAATGGAGGAGCTGGCCCACGACCTCCCCGCCACCGACAACCGTTCATGTGGGTCATTGGGGCCAACAACTGCGCACAGCTCCAGCACCGTCTCTGGACACAGCGACCGCGGTGAGCGACACGCTCATATCGTAGCTAGACACGCTCGGTTTCAGTGTGCCGAGGGTGGCGTTAGTGCTCTGGCACGACCAATGGTATGTTTGGTTTGTGCCCAAGGTTGCCCCATCAAAGCATTGGGTAGCCAAAATTTTGGTTGAGGTATTGGTTGCCCATGATTAGGCCGACATTGGCAAGAAAAATGAACTAGAGTTGGCTAGAGTTCATTGGCATGCCAAAGACATGGCAACCATACAAACGAAGACCAATCTTTGGGTCATGACCAAAATTTTGGTTGAGGTATTGGTTGCCCATGATTTGGCCGACATTGGCAAGAAAAATGAACTAGAGTTGGCTAGAGTTCATTGGCATGCCAAAAAAATGGCAACCATCCAAACAAAGACCAATCTTTCGGTCATGACCAAAATTTTGGTAAGGTGCACTTTGGCCGCAATCCAAACACACCCCAACACCCGGCTCGTCGATGATGCACGGGGCGTCGCGACGCATCCGCGGAGTGGTGTAGCACGGCCAACTGCATCCCCTGGACCTGAGACCATGCCGGGTCATCTTGCTTTTTCAATGACATGCGGGGATCGCATGTGAGCAAAGGGCATCTCCAACGTTGCCACGACCGCAGCTGACTACCCTGGCACACCAAAACCCTCGTCCCTTGCGCCGTCGCGCGGTGCTTTCCCAGCCGGCGCCAGCTGCCCGCATTCATGCCGTCTGTTCGTATGTCGTCGTTAAGAGGCTCAGTGCCTGAGGAACCAACTCCGGTGACTTAATGACGCACCCGGACGATTGGCCTTACCGGAATGCGCTACTTAAAGCGGCAACGCCCAGCTAACCACCACACCCACTACAAGAAATATGTCAACTAGTGACCTTTTTTCAGTGACCCTGGAAGAATTGGTCATAAATCTATGACCATTTGAGACCAATTGGTCAAAATCTGTTCAGGGGGCTCCAAACCCCAAACCATTGTGACCATTTTGGTCAGAAAGGTCGTAATTTCCTTACACGAAATGGTCATAAAGCAAATAGCACTAGTCCGCTGCCTTATTTATAGTTGTTAATGACTAATATAGATGGTCATAGCCTTGTAAATTGTGGTGGGTTGCGATGACTAGGCGCCATCTCATCAGTTTTGCCTATGTGTCATGTCCATGTGTCAATTTTTCCCTAGGTTGTGAAGCAACCTATATTTCTGTTACTCCAAAAATTCCAAAAAAATTGTCATAAATTGTTTGAATCATATATTCATCAAATATGTCAAAAACCTTCCTTTCCTAGTTCAAAAATAATTCAACAATATTCATTTTCCTATTCTGTTCAGAGCAGCACTTTGTGAAGGAAGTACCACTTTGGCATGTCCAAATAGTATCCATTTTCTACAGTGCTTTCCTATGCCCAAATAACCATCCTCCACCAAATGCCAGCTCAATCCATTCATTATTTTGAGCCCAGCTTCAACATTCGTATTTATGTCTAGTGTGGTACTTTGCAAAGCAAGTACCACCTAGGCTCCTCCTTTTGAGCTGAAAATTTGTGAAGACGGTCTTCTTAGTAACTGATCATCCTCAGCCAAAACTCACGCCCATTAGCCATGTACATTTCCCGTACCGCTAATCAAATACTTGGCTGCTAATTCATGTCTGAGCATCGATCGGTCTCCTCGTGAGAATCTTATGCTGTAAATTTCATGCTAGCACCTACCTGGGGAGTGTCCAACCCACTAGACATGCCTAGGCCACCCAGAACACATGGCAACGCCACGATCACGCGGTAACCACGCGGCGGGCATGCGAGTTTACGCGCTCTAGAGTTGGGGCCCTCGACCACCGCCTAGACCTCGACGTATCGCCACCAAACCATGTATTTATGGTTAAATAGGTACTTATGTAACTAGAAATGATTTTTGGAAAAAATAAATAACAAACTATGAGGCGGCTACAATTCAAATTTGACCCGCTTCCACCTGAATCGGCGGAAATTTGTCTTTTTTACGAGAGGTAGATCAAAACCTTTTACACCCAACCATTTTGTCAATTGTGCATTAAATATGACCTAGTATTTTAGAAAATTGATTTGGTCCAATTTTGCAACAATTATTTGGGAGGTCCTTCACAAAAAACCTCCTTTTGGACAGTCAAAAAATGGAAAATGGTTTTTTCGTGCAAAGAAAATGAAAACTTCCTTAGGAAACATTGTTTGCCATTCCAATATGCACCCTTGTGCACAATATGAGATCATTTGAACAAACTATGTCATGAATGTGGCCATAAGATTGATCATTTGGCATGAAAGCCATTGATCTCCACACGTGATAGCTCATTTCTGAGAACACTTTTTTAAAATAATTGCCGTATTACAAGTTTGTTATTTTTCCTGGGAACTTGGACACATATAATGACACAATGCGAAGGTTTCCCAATTTTTTGATTTTTTTGAATTTTTTATGCCCGTTTCAAAATGCGGTCAAAACGGCGGGAATGACCGTTCCTAGCTAGTGGTTGAATCTTGGAAAACTTTTGATGTTTCTCTGATTAAATATATACTTATGTACCTAGAAATGATTTTTGGAAAAAAATAAATAGAAAACTATGAGGCAGCCGCAGTTCAAATTTGTCCCGCTTCCAACTGAATCGGCGGAAATTTATCTTTTTCACGAGAGGTGGATCAAAACTTTTTACACCTAACCATTTGGTCAATTGTGCATAAAATATGTCCTAGTATTTTAGAAAATTGATTTGGTACAATTTTGCAACAATTATTTGGGAGGTCCTTCACAAAAAAACCCTTTTAGGCACTCGAAAAATGGAAAATGAATTTTCCTTGCAAAGAGATGAAAATCCCTTAGGCAACATTGTTTGGAATTCCAAGATGCACCATTGTGCAGAATATGACATCATTTGAACAAACTATGCCATGAATGTGGCCATAAGATTGATCATTTGGTTTGAAAGCCATGAATCTTCACGCATGGTAACTCATTTTTTAGAACACTTTTTTAAAATAATTGTCGTATTACAAGTTTATTATTTTTCCTGGTAACTTGGTCACATATAATGACACAATGCGAAGGTTTCCCAATTTTTTGATTTTTTTTGAATTTTTTATACCCGTTTCAAAATGCGGTCAAAACGGCGGGCTTGACCGTTCCTAGCTAGTGGTTGAATCTTGGAAGTTTTTTGGTGTTTCCCTGATTAAATAGATACCTTTGTACCTAAAAATGATTTTTGGAACAAATATAGAGCAAACTATGAGGCAGCTGCAGTTCAAATTTGACCCGCTTCCAACTAAATCGGCGGAAATTTGTCTTTTTCACCAGAGGTGGATCAAAGCTTTGACACCCAACCATTTGGTCAATTACGCATTAAATATGGCCTAGTATTTTAGAAAATTCATTTCGTCCAATTTTACAACATTTATTTGGTAGGTTCTTCACAAGAAAACTCATTTGGGGCATTCAAAAAATGAAAAATGAAACTTTCGTCTAAAGAAAATGAAAACTTCCTTAAGCAACATCGTTTGTAATTCCAATATGCACGCTTGTGCAAATATGATATAATTTGAACAAACAATGCGATTGATGTGGCCATAGCAAGGGAAAATGATTTTTGTGTGCAAAGAAAATGAAACCCCCTTGAAATCAACATTGTTTGTCATCCCAAGATAAACACATGTGCAGAATGTTGGTTCATTTTGATGAACTATAAGAGGGTAATATATTGCATGTTTAGCTTGAATAAGAGGGTAAAAATATAAGAGAAACAAAAAAGCAAAATTACATAAGCTTAGTTCTGATTGGTGGAATCAGTTGTGGCACGGATCGCTGACATGGAAAAGATCCGTCCATCCATCCATCCATCCATCCATGTGTCCATCCTTCCGTCCATCCATTCCACCGCAGTGAACCCCACCCAACCCATCTCCCTCTCTCTTGCATGAACCCTAGCGGCGCCCACCCTTGCCGCCACCACCTGCGGCGCCCGATCCCGGCGACCAGCACACCAAAATGACCCACACACTCTGCCCTTCCCTCCTCTCCGACGAGATCCGACGCGCGCGGCCTCCAGAGACCAAGTGTTGGGGATTCGTTCGCCGCCTCCCCAATCTAGATCTGTTCCGCTGTTCCGCTGACAGCCTCCAATGGCGTCCTCCCTCCTCCGCGCCTTGCCGCTCTCCCTCCTCTCCCGCCTGAGGCCACTCAACCACAGGCCTCCCACCTCACACCTCTGCCGCCTCCTCCTGCTCTCCGGCTCCGCCTCAGCCCCCTCACGCTCCACGCCCATGCCCCGAACCCTAGCATCCGCCACCGATGCGGCGACCCCGTCGGTGGAGGCGGCAGCGCTCCCCGCGGACGAGGCGAAGCTGTAGAGGATGCAGCCTCTGAAGTGGCCCCAGAGGGACGCTCTCTGCGAGCTCAGGCGGCCGACGCCGGGCATCGGGTCCGACTCTGGGGCTGGGTCACCCTCTACCGCTGCCACGCCGGCCTCACCTTCCTCACCCTCCATGACTCCTCCGGCATGGTCCAGGTGACCCGTTTTCATTTCAATGCTGTTGGTTTGGTTGTTATTGCTGTTGCGAAGTGCAAACATAAGCATCAATTCATCATCTCTTAGTTGTGAACATGCAATGTAGTTTGCTGCTGCGGCAGAGCCAACTTCTATCTATGAAGTTGAGCGCCGATGATACTGCATTTTTGGCTGAAGCTTTCGCCATATAATTTGTGCCACCCGGAATGGTCTGTTGTGTTGATGTAGAAACCATATACTGCATTGTAGAGTGATTTTGGCTGGGTGTTTGCGGTCAGCAAAGGTCAATGTGGAAGCAGTATTCTATACTGACGCAACTAATATTCTCTTTTTATCGGGAAAAACAACTTTGCAGTTCAATATTGCCTGTCATAGTTATTGATGTTTATGGTCATTATTGTTCAAACTGTTTAGTATCTCAAGCCAGTATTTGTTCTAATTTTTCCGCAGGTTACGACTCTACCAGAATACCCTGCCCCTAAGAAGGACCTCCACCGATTCGTCAAGTGGCCGAAGGTCATGCTCATCCAGCGCCAGCGCCGCATCCTCAAGCAGCGCCTCAAGGTGCTCCTGGTGCTCCACCAGTTCACCCGCATCCTCACAAGAACCTCGGTATATATGAAACTTGCCTGATCATTCGTCACTGGACTCGGAATCCACAATGCCTGAGGTTGTTTAGTTGCTGTGCTGTATTATTTTGACTTGTGGGCATGCAATAGCTAAGTGAGCGAGTATTAAATTGGCAAAAAAAGCTTCAAAATATCTCTTACCTCATATTGTATGAGTCATACAGTAGCTGTATAGCCAATGCCCTTCATCAGGACCAGTACTGATACTACCTAGTCATAACCTGGGAGTACTACTTTGCAACTATCTCTATACATCATGTCCTGCTGGGATATTTATTTTGCTTCCTAAAAATATAGTTTAATATAGTTTTTCTCATTTAGCAAGGATGCTTTGCTTCCCAGCAAACAAAATCAAACAATATCTACAATAAGTTGGTTTTTATTCAGTATATAGTGTTTTGAAACATAAGGAGATATTCTATCTCATTTGACATTAAACTATATATTTGCAGGTCTCTTCAAAATGCATGCCAGAGGATTCAACATCTTGGAGATATTTGAAACAAGAAGAAGTGGCGCATGTCGCCCCTATTTAGAGCATGTAGCCTTACCGGGTACATGTGGACTACTTGTGAAGTCATATCAAGTAAGAGGACAATCCCGGGCTCAATGTTTTCGATTATTCCGTTCGAGTTACAGAGAAGAGTCGACAAGAGGACAAACCTAAAGATTTGGACAAAATGGTTTGGTATGTGTTGAATAACTGTCCTGAGATACTACCTTATATCAAGTAAGTGCAGTACTGCAGCTTATACATCGTAATCTACTAAACTTGCAGCACATTCTTATATATTTAGATGTTTGATGCGATCACTATGTTGTGCAGCATCTACAAAGAGGATTTACTGCCGCAAAATTCAAGAAACATTGGCAAACTGGTTATGACAGGATTTGCGAAATGGTTCAAGAACCATGTAAGCTTTTGAAGTGCACTATCAGTTTTTTTAATATATTGAGTACATAAGATGATCAGCTTGTCTATTTTCTAACCATAGGTTAAGAAGATGCGGGAGGATGTGCAGGCAGTTGATGATGCCCTTTACTCACTAGCAATGGGTCCTGATACTCGAGTAAGACATTATGAATCTTGCGTTGTTGGAGATGTGCGCTACAACACCCTTGCACGAGACGAAGGCAGGAAGACACAAAACAGTGCCATCATGAGCATGGATACGTATGACAAAGAGACAACTGAAATGTATGCTAACATAATAGACATTGTTCAGTTGCAGTATATCTCCAGTTTCGAGGATCATCGGTGTGTGGTTCTGTTGTGCTGTCGTTGGTGAAAGTGCGTTATATCGACTAGAGGGGGGGTGAATAGGCGATTTTTATGAAAGTCTTCAAAACGTGAGAGTTATGAAGACAAACAGCGAAGATTATGCCTTTTTACTATGCAGCGGAAGTTAGATTACACTAGGCCAGCCATGGTCATGTATTCAATAGAGTGAAAGTACAATGACAAACAACTGCAGTGTAATAAGGATCAGGTAGGAAGAAGTTATGAAGCCAAACAGTTCAAACATACACATTGTGAAGACAAGAGATAAAACAAGCATGCAAAGGCTTCACAATGTCTAACAGTAAGAAAAGGAAGTGAAGATGAAACCAGTGACTCGTTGAAGACAATGATATGTTGGACCAGTTCCAGTTGCTGTGACAACTGTACGTGTGGTTGGAGTGGCTAGGTATTTAAACCTTAGGACACACAGTCCCGGACACCCAGTCCTGAACACACAGTCCAGGACACCAAGTCCTCACCGTATTCTCCTTGAGATAAGGTCACTTAGTCCTCGCCCAATCACTCTGGTAAGTCTTCAAGGTAGACTCCCAAACTGTCGGGGGACTGATCCACGAACACCTATGGGACCGGCGGGCCGAGTCCCTTTCGATTCGGTGAGGGCGGAGGTCGTGCAAAGAGCGGATCGAGGCGAGGCACGCGAGCAGTTTACCCAGGTTCGGGCCGCACGGATGCGTAAAACCCTACTCCTGCTTTGTGGTTTGTATTGAGTTCTTGCTCGGGAGCGCGGAGTGCTATAGTACACACCAGTAGCTAACTAGGCCGAGCGTGAGTGTTCTCTGAGCTAGCTAACAGCCAGCCCCCTCTACGTTGCGCATGGGCCTCCTTTTATATGCTCAAGGGGTCATCGACAGGTGGCAACGTAGACAAGGGTAAAAATGGAAAGGTGCTGCGGTAGGTACAGCTACCTGCTACAGTGCATCATACCTAACCCTGACGGCAGGGGACAAGGGCATTAAATGCCCGTCTGTGTCGCCTAAACAGTGCAAAAGGGACTGCCAGGGACGCCACCGCTCACCATGATGGCAGTCTTGTCAGCGCCGCTTGCCACCGCGCACCCCTGGCTGCACAACCTCCCGCCACGTACACCTGGAAGGGTCCCAGAGCGACACGTTGGTGGATGCGCTGGAGCGCGGGCACAGAGTAGTGGCTTGTCGCGGCAAGCGCCTTGCTGCGGTAGTTGTCTTGTCGCATCTGGGAGCTTGTCGCTTCATCGGGCCTTGCCGGGGCGCGTGGCGCACCACGGCAAGTTCCTTGAGATGCCTTGGGTGGCCTTCCTGGCAAGCTCCTCTTGCCGGGGTCTTGAGATGCTTTTGTTGTCCTTCCTGGCAAGCCCCTCTTGCCGGGGTCTTGTCTCCTTGACTTGGATACTTTGTTCATGAATGGCTCCATAGGAACCACGGAGGACCTTGGCGGTCACCAGGCAAGCCTTGCCGCGGGACGCTGCGACTGCCCGTGCACAAGTTCGGGATACTAGGGTACCCCTACTCTAGTACACCGACAGGAGCCCCCGGGCCTGGGCCATACACGGTGCCAAGCGCTGTTGGGCCAGGCCCAAAACAGGGCACGGGCATGCGCGGCCTAGGTTATGCCGTATCTCACCCCGTATCTACCGCGCCCTCCCCGAACAACACGCGTTGAATGCGGCGTCATGGGAGAGGATGTGGGTGGTTTCTTTATTCGGAAATGCGGAACGTCCGCCCCCTCCCTCTTTATAAGCAGGGGAAACAGGGGCGGTTCGCCCACTCGCCCGTTGCCGTTCCAATCTCAGAAATCTCCGCCGCTCCCTCGCCTTCCCAAAACTGAGAGAGAGAGAGCAGCGCTCCGCCCCCACATTGCCACCAGCACCACCAACGCCGTCGACCTCCTCCACTGCTTCCGCCATGGCTCCAAAAGCCGACAAGGGGAAGGCCGTGAAGTCGACCGAGGCGCAGCGGCTCGCGGCGCTGCGGAAGGAGCGGGTCGTCTTCCTCCCAAGCTTGGTGCGAAGGAGCTGAGGGAGAACTACTACCTTTTTTGGTCGGCGGAGTCGCACGCGCATCCGCGCACAAAGGTACTCCCCGCCGCCGCTTGGAAGAAAGCCCCAAACGGATATCCCTTCTTCGCTCTGTTCTTCTACTGCGGGCTCTGCTCGCCTTTCTCTGAGTTCTTTTGTGACATCATGAATACCTATGGATTCCACCTCCTTGACTTCACCCCCAATGTCGTTCTGACGATGGCAGTTTTCGCACATCTCTGCGAAAACTTTGTCGGAGTCCTTCCCAACGTTGCCCTCTTCCGCCACTTCTTCATACCCCGAGCAGAGAGAGGAGAATCCCTATCCAGCGGAATCGCCTGGATCTCAAGGCCCGGCAAGAAGGAAACATATCTGGAGGGAGAATTCCGCGGCAAGTGGGAGGAGTGGAGGGCAGATTGGTGCTGGATTGACGAGGAGAACCCGCAGCCATTCACCACCCGGCGCAAAACCCAGTAGCACGCGGCAGCGATTGGAGTGACGTGGCCCCGGAAGATGACAGGCTGAAGATTGCCGTCACCAGGATCCTGCGTCTCAGGCTTGCCGGGCTAACTGTTGGCGCTGTTGGCGCAGACTTCCTTCGCCGCCGCATCGCCCCCCTGCAGGAACGGGGAAGGCCTACTTGGGAGTTCAAGAACGCGGCAGACATCATGAGGCTGCGGCCGGGCCTCAATTACAACTTCACAGTCCTGGAGCTCAACGCGATGCTTCAGGAGCTCTTCAAGTATGACCCCCAACATCCCGAGGTGTTCAGGTTGCCGGGGGGCGTCGTTCCGTTGTGCAACAATTCCTCGCTCGACCGCATCCGTGCAATGATGCCGGAGTGCGACTCGCATGGAATTGTGCCAACTTGGCAGGAGCCTGCAGACGAGGTCGTGCAGCAGTTCTTCGACGACTTGGTGGAAGTGCCGATCTGCTCCGACGAGAAGGATGGCCTCACCCACGACACCACCGACGCAGAGATGGCGCTCATCGCCACTAGGCTGGAGGAGGCAGCGGCAGCCGCAGCCGCGGGCGACTTTTGATTCACCGTGGAGGAGGCAGATGCAGCAGAGGCGGCAAGCCGTGCTGAGCGAGGGGAGCCCGCCGGTAAGAAGGAGCTTGCCGGGCGTGACGCCGAGCCGAGCGAGCCCGCCAGGGATATGAGCGGCTCGTTGGACATCAACTCTTCTTCCTCCTCATCTTCAGGCAGCTCGCCGCAAGCAGAGCCTCCATCCCCACCAAGAAGGCGTCTTCGCAAGGCCGGGGACGTGGCGGAGCGGCAAGCGGGCCAACAGTCGCCGCGCCGCGTGACACGCTCCACCGCGGCAAACACCGTTGCCGCGAGAGTGCCTCATGCTGCGACGGCAACTGGAGCGGAGTCTAGCCGGACCACTGCTTCAGTTCCTGCCGCTGCTCACGCCGCGCCGGTAGCCGGAGCGGGGGCGTCTCAGACCACCGCCACTGCTCCCGCCAAGCGGCCAAGGGAAGCTTCTCCCCCGTCTCCTCGCGCCGGGCGTGCGCCGGGCTTTGACTTCTCCGCGCTCAGCTCCGACGAGGAAGAGGAAGATGAGTAAGCTTCTCTTGCTGTATTTGCATTTCTTCAATCCTTGCTGTTTGTCTTGTTTCTCACTTGCTTTTCTCTGAACTTGTTCCTCTGTAGAACTCTGGCCCAGAGAGCGGCAAAGAGGGCCAAGGTCCCGATGATCGTCATCGAGGACGAGCCCACTGCAACAGCAGGTGGCGCGCCCGAGACAACCTTGCCGGACCCGGCGACTTTCCTCCAGGGCAGCCCCCAGCGTAAGTGTATGATTTACTTTCTGCTGCGAGGCACGCTTGGGTACTTGTCTTTGCTGATATCTGCTTGTTGACTTGTGTAGGAGCCGAGCACCCCACGAGGAGCCAAGGAAGAATCCCCCGACAAGGGAGAATTCTCCGACAAGGGAAGGCTTCCCGGTGAGGGAGAAGTCTCCGGCAAGGAAGGGTTCTCCGGCGAGAGACAGCACCAGCGGCCCCCCGACGGCGGAGACCACGACTGCAGAGCCTAGTGCAGGTACTCCTCTTGCTTCAAAACTTCCCCCGGTTTCTTCTTTTCTTGATCTTTCTGGGTTTTCGCTGGATTTTTTTGACTCTTCTCCCCTTTTCCGGCCGTCAGATCCATCCGCTGCAGAGCAGATGGAGAACGAGGTCGCCGCCGACGAATCAGCCGGAGCTGGAGACGCCGCCAGCGCAGAGGCCGCCAAGGCTGCCGCCGCAGCAACTGGCGAGGAGTCTGGCGATCGTACTGACGGCCCAGAGGCCGCAGGAGCGCCAGGCGCTACGCCGACCGCCGACCCATCCGCCGAAGCCGCAGCGCCAAGCTCCAAGGAGCCCCAGCCGTGCGTCTATTTGAAGGCCGGCGACGACGTCTTCATCAATCTTCCCTGGGCATCAAGCTCTAGAGCGCCGGTCGAGGGGGAGATCTTCGACGGAGAAGTGCTCGCCTCCGCGGGGCTGACGCTGGTCGACGCGCCAAGCAGCAGCAGCAACGAGCCCGAAGAAGAGCGGCTGCTGCGGAAGTTGATGTCGCTCTACCGCGCGCGGCAAGCCAAGCTGGAATCCCGCGAGGCACTCGTCACGAAGGCGGGAGCTGACATCGAAAAGTGCGTAGAAGAGCTCGGGGGTTTCCACCGGAAGCCCTCCGATCCTTGCGGAGGAGCGGGAGCAGCTTGCTGAAGCGCAGAAGGCCTTCCTCCTTGAGAAGGCCGAAGCCGAAGAGCGGCAGCGTCTTGCCGCTGTGAAGCTAGCCACGGAGGAGGGCGAACTGGCGCAGCGGAAGGTCAATCTCGACTCCCACGAGGAGGAGCTTGCCGCGCGCGAGGGAAAACTCGGCGAAGCCCTCAAACAAGTAGAGGATGCCGCCGCCGCCGCCGAGGCCGCCAAGGAGGAGTTGAAGACGAAGGTGGCGCAGCTAGAAGCCGATCTCGCCGAGAAGGGCAGAGAGCTCAGCGCCGCCAAGGTCTCCAACGTGGATCTTGAGTTGAAGCTAACCACTTTGACCAAGACTCTGGACAGCGCCAAGAAGCGGGAGGCGGCCTTGAAGGAGGAAATCAAGGCCGACAAGGCGCTGCTGGAGAGTGCTGCCGCCGCCCAGAACGCCTTCAGGGAGACTGTGACGCACTGGACGGAAAGTCTTGTGAATACCGCCACATACATCGACAAGGAGCTGGCGCAGCTGGGGATGGAAGATCTCGGGTATCCCTCCGACGACAACCTCCAACCCAGTGCCAAGCTCGTCCTGTTCTTCAAGGGTGTGGCGACGGCCCTTCAGCGGCTCCGGGAAAGGATCCCCAAGCAGCTGGCCGACGAGTCGCGCAAGATCTGCGCGGGAGCTCTTCAGAAAGTGTTGATGAAGGTGGCCTTCCGCAATCCGGGCCTCCGCCTCACCAATATCCTCAGGACCTTGCCGCCGGAAGCTGATCTGGAGGAGCTCAAGGCCCTTGTCGCACCCATTGTGGACAAGGTGAGCGGGATCAAGAGGGTCGAAGGTGATCGCGTAGATTAGGCCGCCCATTTCTTCTTTCCTTGTCGCTGTTTATCATGTCATGAAAACAATCTATTAGAGCTACGACAAGGTATCTTTGTAATATAGCTTTGTTCTATGGAATGATTGCAATGTTATTCCCTTTACTTGATCCCTCCCTTTGTATGTCTTTTTACCCTACGCTTTTAGGGAACTTGCTGGTGCAGGCACCTGGGCCGCGAGCGCTGAGTGCAGGACGTCAGCAGCCTGCTGGTGGTGCCGCTACCGGCAACAAGCCTTGTCGCAACTAGTTGCGGCTCACTTAAGTTGCTGAGCGAACTCGAAACAAAGTAAGGGCGCTAGTGGCTCACTTAAGTTGCTGAGCAGACTCGAAGCAAAGTAAGGGCGCTAGCAGCTCACTTAAGTTGTTGAGCGGACTCGAAACAAAGTAAAGGCGCAACTAGCTACGAGTTGGTTCCTCCGCGCACAGGTTTTCCATACAAAGTGCGGTCATCCAAGGGAGATAACTTAAAATTTAAAAAATCTGAATGCTCAAACTTTGGCAACTTAGCTTTTCTGTTGTTTGCTTCCCGGCAAGGCGAAACTTTCTTGAAAGACGCCTGGTCCATGCCATTATCTTCTCCTTTCCCCCCCGGCAAACTTGTGGGCGAGGGAACGTTCCTTTCCTTGAGAAGAAAGAAAGAAGAGAAAATAAAGATATGGAGCCTTACGACTCGTTATTGCTTACCGGGGAGTAGGTGCTGCACAAAGTGTCAGATCACATATGCAAAAAATAGAATGCATGAAATTGGCAAGATGTGCGAAGCACATGAGCTTTACTTATGCACGGGGTCTGCGCCCGGCTTTGCACAAAGGATTACATGCCACAGCGGCAAGACTTGTACAAAAGGTGGTTGCCGGAACAGGTTCCGGCAACCGCGCCTTACGGGTAAAACTTACGAAGATGCTCAATGTTCCAGGAGTTGCTCACCGGAATGCCATCTTCGGTCTCAAGGCGGACAACGCCAGGCCTAGTGACTCGTTTCACCCGGTAAGGGCCATCCCACTTCGGCGTCAACTTGTTGGAATTCTTGGCGGACTGAACACGCCAAAGAACAAGGTCGCCTTCCTCGAGACTTCTGGCATTAACTTTGCGGCTATGGTAGCGGCACAAAGCTTGCTGGTAGCGAGCAGCTCGCACAGCAGCCTGAAGACGGTCTTCCTCAAGGAGCAGCGTGTCATCTTGTCGCAACTGCTCTTGCTCGAGCTCATCATAAGCGAGCACTCGAGGTGACCCGTATACGAGTTCCGTGGGGATAACTGCCTCTGCTCCATAGACTAGAGCGAAAGGTGTCTGGCCAGTGGCTCGATTTGGCGTTGTTCTGATCGACCAAAGAACCACCGGCAGCTCCTCGATCCAGTTTCTTCCGCACTTGTGCAGCCTGTCGAATGTTCTGGTCTTGAGCCCGCGCAGCACTTCAACATTTTCCCTCTCCGCTTGACCGTTGCTTCTCGGGTGAGCAACAGAAGCAAAGCAGACCTTGGCGCCAAGATCTTGGACGTACTGCATGAAGGTGAGGCTCGTAAATTGTGTACCTTTGTCGGTGATTATCCTGTTAGGGATCCCGAAGCGGCAAACAATCGACCTGAAGAACTTGACTGCTGACTGTGTTGTCACCTTCCTCACTGGTTCCACTTCCGGCCACTTTGTGAAGTTGTCGATTGCAATGTACAAGTACTCAAAGCCCCCGACAGCTCGGGGAAAGGGGCCGAGGATGTCGAGCCCCCAGACCAAAAATGGCCTGGATAAAGGGATCGTCTGGAGAGCTTGAGCTGGCTGGTGTATCTGCTTGGAATGGAACTGGCATGCTTCACACTTGGTTGCTTGTGCAGTTGCATCCTGGAGGGCTGTCGGCCAAAAGAAACCTTGCCGGAAGGCTTTGCCGGCAAGTGCTCTTGCGCTAATGTGGTGACCACATATGCCTCCATGTATCTCTGCCAACAGCTTTTGTCCGTCTTCCCGGTGAATACACTTCAATTTCACACCGTTGAGTATTCTTCTGTACAGTGTCTTGTCGACAAACTGGTACATACTTGACTGCCGGGCCACTCTTTCCGCTTCTTCTTGCTCTTCGGGAAGTTCTCCTGTCTGAAGGAAACAGACAATCTGCTGTGCCCATGCTGGAGCTTGTGGCTCGACAACAAGGACTAAAGGCAAATCTGCTGCTGCGGGAACATCCGCTTCTACGGCGAGAACCTGCGGCTCCGCCGGAGCTTGGCGTTCCCCGGCAAGCTTGCCGGAGCAAAACTTGTTGGGAGCTTCTGCTTCAATGGAACAAACCCTGGGGCTTGCGGAGTAGACTGCTCCTCAGCGCAAGGCAAATCTGTCGCTGCGGGAACGTCCGCTTCTACGGCGAGAACCTGTGGCTCTGCTGGAGCTTGACGTTCCCTGGCAAGCTTGCTGGAGCAAAACTTGCCGGGAGCCTCTGCTTCAACGGAACAAACCCTGGGGTTTGCCGGAGCAGATTGCTCCTCAATGCTCTTAGCGTTGATCTTGGGGACCTTCTTGGCGGCGGCTTCGGGAAGCTCTGCCAGAAAATAGTCACCAGAAATCAACTTCCTCTTCTTGCTCTGTCCAGTTGATGGCGTTATGGACGGTTGAGTCAGCTTGAGCACAAAGATCCCTGGTTCCACAGGTAACTTAAGTGCGGCGCACTTTGACAGGCCATCGGCAATGTCGTTCTGTGCTCTTGGAACATGCTCCATCTGTAGGCCGTTAAAGTGCTCTTCTAGATTTCTCACTTTGTCGACGTAGGCTTCCATCAACGGACTCTGATAATTCTTGTTCACTTGGCGGACGACAAGCTGCGAGTCACCCCTGACAATGAGCTTCTTGATCCCAAGGTCTGCTGCGATCCTGAGACCGGCAAGCAAGCCTTCATACTCTGCAGTATTGGTTGTTGCTTGCTCCTTGGGAAAGTGCATCTGGACTACGTACTTGAGGTGCTCTCCGGTGGGTGCGATAAGCAGCACGCCAGTGCCGGCGCCTTGCAGCGAAAAGGCACCATCAAAGTACATCAGCCACTCTTTGCTTGCTTCTTTGACGGGGATGCTCGTTTCTGGAATTTCTTCATCTGGTGTTGGCGTCCATTCTGCTATGAATTCTGCCAATGCTCTGCTTTGGATAGTTGAAGTACTCTCAAACTTGAGGCCAAAGCTTGACAGTTCCAGTGCCCACTCAACAATCCTGCCTGTCGCTTCCGGATTCTGTAGTATCCTCTTTAGCGGAAAGCGAGTGACAACTGTGATCTCATGTGCTTGGAAGTAATGGCGCAGCTTTCTCGAGGCCACGAGAAGGCCGAAAAGCAATTTATGCACACCAGAGTACCTTGACCTAGCCCCCTGCAAAAGGGAGCTGACAAAGTAAATTGGGCGCTGCACCATTTTCTTCTGTATCTCCTCGCGCGCCTGCGCAGATCCTTCCTCGTCGGGACCAGAGCTTGCCGTGGAAGCCCCCTGCTTGTCGCTGGATGCGCCTGCCGTGGTTGCTGGCTCATCATCTGCCTCCCTCTCTGCCACTAACGCAGCACTAACCACTTGATTGGTTGCCGCTATATACAGCAGCAACTTCTCTTGTGGCTTAGGTGCAACAAGTGTTGGAGCGGAGGACAGGTATCTCTTCAAGTCTTGCAGCGCAGCCTCCGCTTCCGGAGTCCATTTCATTGGACCTGCCTTTTTCAATAGTTTGAAAAACGGCAGGGCGCGCTCAGCAGACCTAGAGATAAACCTGCTGAGAGCAGCCACGCAACCGGCAAGTCTTTGTACATCCTTGACGCGCTTTGGTGCTTCAATCTGCTCAATGGCCTTGATCTTGTCGGGATTGGCTTCAATTCCCCGCTGAGACACGAAGAACCCGAGAAGCTTGCCGGAAGGGACTCCAAACACACACTTCTCTGGGTTGAGCTTGAGGCTGATCTTGCGCAGATTTGCAAAGGTTTCATCCAAATCTTGAATCAGAGTTGCCCTGTCCTTGCTCTTGACCACTATATCATCCATGTAGGCTTCCACATTTCTGTGTATTTGCGGCTCAAGGGCGACACGGACTACTCTTGCAAATGTTGAACCAGCATTTTTTAATCCGAAAGGCATCCGTACGAAACAGTACGTGCCACATGGAGTAATAAATGCGGTCTTCTCCTCATCTTCTTCTGCCATGAAAATCTGATGATATCCTGAGTATGCGTCAAGAAATAAAAGCAAATCACATCCGGCTGTGGAGTCAACAATCTGGTCAATGCGCGGCAAAGGAAATGGGTCTTTGGGACAAGCTTTGTTAACATCGGTAAAATCGATACAAAGTCTCCATTTCCCATTCGCCTTGCGCACGACTACAGGATTGGCCAACCACGTGGGATGGATCACTCCTCTAACAAGGCCTGCTGCTTCCAATTTCTTGATCTCTTCTGCAATGAACTCTTGGCACTCCACTGCCTACTTCCTGACCTTCTGCTTGACGGGCCGTGCATGAGGACAAACGACAAGGTGGTGCTCAATCACTTTCCTGGGAACACCGGGGATGTCAAACGGTTGCCACGCAAACACGTCGACATTCGCCCGCAGGAAAGCAACAAGCGCGCTTTCCTATTTAGGGTCGAGAGTGGCACTGATGGTGAAGGTACCACCAGTGCCGTCCTCCTTGGCGGACACCTTCTTCGTCTCTGGCGGAGCTGCCATCGTCTTCTTACACTTGCCGATGGAGCTCGATGGTGCGTCCTCGACGGCAGCGCAGCACTCCGAAGAGGTGCGCTTGCCGGAGTGGGCATCAGAACTCTTGCCGGACTTGGTCTTCTTCCCCGCGGGAGCTTCAGCGGCAAGTGACTCGCGTTCTGCTATGGCTGCTGCTTCCCGGTAGATCTTGTCAGCACAGATAAGTGCATCCTTCTTGTCGCCAGGGACAGAGATGACGCTTATCGGGCTTGGCATCTTCAGTATGTTGTATGCGTAGTGAGAGGCTGCCATGAATTTGGCGAGTGCTGGACGGCCAAGTATCCCATTGTAAGGCAATGGAATATCTGCAACGTCAAATGTGACCCTCTCAGTCCTGAAGTTGAGCTCGCTGCCAAATGTCACCGGCAGCGTGACTTTCCCCTTCGATTTGCTCCTTCCCAGGTTGATTCCTTGGAATGTGCCGGTCTCTTCAAGCTCGCTGTCAGGGATCTGGAGTTTTTGGAGTACAGCGGAGGAGATCAGGTTCAAGCCGGCCCCGCCGTCAACTAGCATCTTGGTGACCTTGAGATTGCGGATAGTTGGTGAAACCAACATTGGCAAACACCCGACCGCAGTTGTGCGATCAGGGTGGTCCTCAATGTCAAAGATGATAGGCGTGCTGGACCATTTCAGAAGTTTGCGCGATTCGACAGGTGGTTCCGCTGCATTGACTTCCCGCACCCACTGCTTGAGTTGTCGGTGCGAAGTATGCAAGGAAGCACCGCCGTCAACGCACAAGACCTCTGTGGCTTTCTGAAACTCCTTCTCACTGGTCTCAACATCATCCATGTCTTCGTCGTCGTCGTCTTCTTCATCGTTGTCGCGGCCGCGGGGAGGTCTATCTCCTTGCCGCTGCTTGACCTTGCCGCGGCGTCCTCCCCGGCCGGCGCGCTTCTTGCCGGATTCTCCAGCACCTCCTTGGGCCCTCTCCTTGTCGCGTTGCTCGTACTCAGCCTTCTGCTGCTGGACAAGCTGCTCGACCTTCTTGCAGCTCTGGAGGTCATGGCCCTTGGTGCGGTGAATCTTGCAGTATTGCTTGTCGGTGCCGTCCTTCTTGTCGGCGACTGCCAGAGCCTGACAGTTGGTGCACGCGACAACCTCCTTGCCGGAGCTACCAACTTTAGCCTTCTTGGCGCCACCTTCGTTGCCGGACTGCTCAACGACTAGCACCTCTTTGCCTTTCTTCTTCCTGTTGCACCGCCGGTTTTTCTCTGCCGGGGCAACATCTTCAGTGTCAGATCCTCCTGCTGCTGCATTCTCTCCGGGGAGTCTCCTCCCTTCCTCAGCACGTGCACACTTGTCGGCCAGGGCATATAGCTCACTGACGTCTCTGATCCTGCACATCGCCATCTCCTCCCGCATCCTGCGGTTACGCACGTTCTGATGGAACGCGCTGATGACCGCGGCGGGGTGGACGTCTGGGATGTTGTACTGTACACGGCTGAACCTCTGAATGTACTTGCGCAGGGGCTCTCCTTCCTTCTGGGCGAGCAGGTGAAGGTCACTCTCTTGGCCATGAGGTTTGTGGCCGCCTGTAAAGGCGCCGACAAACTGATGGCATAGATCTGCCCAGGAGGATATGGAGTTGTGCGGCAAGTGCATGAGCCGGGACCTGACGTTGGGCTTGAGCACCAGCGGGAAGTAGTTGGCAAGGATCTTGTCGTCCCGCCCCCCGGCAGCCTGCACCGCGATGGTGTAGATGCTGAGGAACTCCGATGGATGCGTCTTGCCGTCGTACTTCTCTGGTACATCTGGTTTGAAATTCTTTGTGCTGGGCCACTGGACTTGGCGCAGCTCACGAGTGAATGCAGGGCAACCTACCGCATACGGCAAGTCGCCTGGTTCCCCTGGCGCATGCATGTCAATAGAGGGCCCAGCGCGCTAGTCTGACCGACGTCGCGCTTCTCTTGGGCGCTCGATGCGAGTACGAGCGTCTTCTTGTTGTCGTTCTTGAAGAACTTGGCGCTGATCGCGATGAGCTCGCGGATCTGACAACGCGGTGGAGTCGCTGTCGAGGTGGATCCGGCGAGTCGGCGATCTTGGCCTTCAGGGCGGAGAATGCACAGTAGTTGCACCCCCACCAGTCTTGTCGTCTCCGGCTCGTACCTGGCTGGCTTGCCGCGGCTACGACGTGCTCGGCTGCCGTGGAGTGTCGCCGTTGGCGAAGCCGATGAAACTCTGGATGGTGGCCCTCCAATCGTCGATCTTGTCCGCCGTTGGAGGGTAGTCTAGGAGCAGTTGAGCTCGCGCCAAAGCTTCTGCTGCAGTGGCGGGTGGTGGTGGCGAACGGTGCGAGGAGCGGGATATGCTCGGACTTCTAACCATGTTAGAAGGAGCAATATCCTGTCCAGGCGACCGTGCCTCGCTCATGCCAGCATGTTGGCGTGCATGGTGGTCCTGAGCGCTCCGAGATCCACCAGCTTGATCTTGGTCTAGCAAACGCATGGTACCGTGAGTACCATGACGCTGCCGGTTCCGCGCCTCCTAAGACGGGCGCGGTGCATGTACGGACGCCGAGGTCTTGGAGTGCGCCCGGTCGTTGTGGGAGCCGGCTACGCCGCCGATGGGCAGCGCAGCCTTGTCCTTGGACCTGGCAGCACCGTGAGCTCCCTCGTCGACGCGCGTTCTTCCGCCAGCGCCTGCCCCATCAGCCGTTTGCTCCGGCAATGGTGGGTTCGGCGCGGACGGAGCAGCTGCCTCCGAAACCTTCTTCTTCGGTGGCATGTTGATGAAGATGATGAAGATCTAGCTCGCGAGAACACCGGGTTTGGTTCACACAACCTCGACGCCCCCTACCTGGCGCGACAAAGATGTCGGGGGACTGATCCACGAACACCTATGGGACCGGCGGGCCGAGCCCCTTTCGATTCGGTGAGGGCGGAGGTCGTGCAAAGAGCGGATCGAGGCGAGGCATGCGAGCAGTTTACCCAGGTTCGGGCCGCACGGATGCGTAAAACCCTACTCCTGCTTTGTGGTTTGTATTGAGTTCTTGCTCGGGATCGCGGAGTGCTACAGTACACACCATCAGCTAACTAGGCCGAGCGTGAGTGTTCTCTAAGCTAGCTAACAGCCAACCCCCTCTACGTTGCGCATGGGCCTCCTTTTATATGCTCAAGGGGTCACCGACAGGTGGCAACGTAGACAAGGGTAAAAATGGAAAGGTACTGCGGTAGGTACAGCTACCTGCTACAGTGCATCATACCTAACCCTGACGGCAGGGGACAAGGGCATTAAATGCCCGTCTGTGTCGCCTAAACAGTGCAAAAGGGACCGCCAGGCACGCCACCGCTCGCCACGATGGCAGTCTTGTCAGTGCCGCTTGCCACCGTGCACCCCTGGCTGCACAGCCTCCCGCCACGTACGCCTGGAAGGGTCCCAGAGCGACACGTTGGTGGATGCGCTGGAGCGCGGGCACAGAATAGTGGCTTGTCGCGGCAAGCGCGTTGCCGTGGTCGTTGTCTTGTCGCGTCCGGGAGCTTGTCGCCTTGAGATGCCTTGGGTGGCCTTCCCGGCAAGCTCCTCTTGCCGGGGTCTTGAGATGCTTTTGTTGTCCTTCCCGGCAAGCCCCTCTTGCCGGGGTCTTGTCTCCTTGACTTGGATACTTTGTTCTTGAATGGCTCCATAGGAACCACGGAGGACCTTGGCGGTCACCCGGCAAGCCTTGCCGCGGGACGCTGCGACTGCTCGTGCACAACTTCGGGATACTAGGGTACCCCTACTCTAGTACACCAACACAAACCTTCACAAACTTCGTTCAGTGGCAATCCACAATGTCTCTTGGATGCTCTGAACGCGACGCCTAACCGTCTGGAGGATTCACAGTCCTCAAGTGTAATAAGTCTTCAGATCACACAGACACGAAGACTTAAGTGATGCCCAATTTACTCTGGCTTTGAGTGGTTAGGGCTTTTCTCCTCAATAGGAATTTTTCTCTCAAAGGCTTCGAGGTGGGTTGCTCTCAAATGACAAAAGCCGTGCACTGAAATCTGAGCAGCCAACCGTTTATGGTTGTGGGGGTGGGATATTTATAGCCACTTGGCAACCCGACCTAATTTGTCCGAAATGTCCCTGGGTCACTAAGGAACTGACATGTGTCTCAACGGTCAGATTTCGACCTCTCATGGCAACTTTACTTGGGCCACGAGCAAAGCTGACTTGTCCGGCTCTGGACAAGATTCGCTCTCATTGTCTTCGCTCGGAGACATAGGTTTTTGGTTTAGGCATCACTTCAGTCATTCTGACTGGTTCTCCTGGACCCCACTTAACAGTACGGTGATTCCTATGACACAACACAAAAAAACAGAACTACGAAAGATCTAAGTCTTCGAGTTTCATAGGCTTCATAACGTGTCTTCTTTTGTCATAGTCTTCAATGTGAATATCTTCATAAACCACCTTTGTCTTCAATGTCTACATACATTTTTAGGGGTCATCTCTGGTAGTAAAACCGAATCAATGAGGGACTTCTACCTGTGTTTTCCTGCAATTCTCACAAACACATTAGTCCCTCAACTAGGTTTGTCGTTAATACTCCAAAACCAACTAGGGGTGGCACTAGATGCACTTACAATCTCCCCCTTTTTGGTGATTGATGACAAACTAGTTGAAGTTTTCAACGGGGAATATAAAGTGTGAAGTTTGTAAAGGATAGGGAATTGTCTTCATAAGTTGAAAGGGCTCCCCCTGAAGATGTGCATATAAGTTAATTTTCTTTTGGAATGCAAATGCACATGGCAGGTTGTACTTGTGGAGATCCACTTTAGCTTATGATGACAATCCACTATGCATGTGAAAGTATATGAAGATAATGACATGCATAATGGAAAATGGACGTCTGCAGAATGAGATAAGTGCGGAATTTATCGTCGCACATGCGGAATTTATCTTCGCAAACAGAGTGGCAAACAAGTAGCAGACGTCCATCAAGTTTTAGTGTTTACAACTCAAAGAACCAAATGAAGCAAAAGCAAGAGTTGTAAACACGAAGCAAAATATAACGAAACATAAGGCACCCGCCCATATTGACCCGCTTGAAGACTATGAAACATCATATGCTTCTCCCCCTTTTGTCAGTAATTACCAAAAAGGTTTGAAGATATAGAGTTTTCTACGCGTTCCCAGGCGCAGCAGGGTCGGTGGAGTTGTTTGGCGGTGCAGAGCTGGGAGGCACTGAAGCAGGTGGTGGTGAAGTAGCATCGTCGTCTTCATCAATGATCCTTGCAGTAACTGTGGCAGCAGATGAAGAAAACTCAAAGTCTTCAAGTGATGGTGTGTTGCGCATCACAGCCCTTCTAGGAGGTGTGGTGTCAAACTTGAAACGCTCTGTGAAGCCATCCTCTTCAAGTTCAGCTTCTGTACACATCATTGAGAGCCCTTTCCATGTACGACGGTAGGTTTCGTGTGTAACGAAGGCATTCTTGGTGGCAAGGTTTCGAAGACGATTGACATCCACCAAGAGGCTCTTCATCTGATGTTTTAGCCAGTCATGATGCCTATCTTGCTTTTGGTGAAGGGACACAAGAAGTTCTCGGTCAGTGAGGACACGAGCACGCTTCTTAGGTCTTGGAGCATTTGTGCTGTCTGTGGCTTCAGTAGATGCTGGTGCACGTGTAGTGCCAGCCAACGGATATACCCTGGATATGGCTTCAACACCTTCAACATTTTGCGTGAAGCTCTGGTGTTCTGCATTTTGAAGACTTATTGGTTGCTTGTCAGGCTCAGGGTATATTGCTTCAGTAGAGGTATCCACATCTGGCAAGAAGATCCGATGGTTTCGGGCAGAGGGCTGATACGAGATCGCAGAGTGCAGTTTGATTAGCCTCATCACCCAAGGAGCATAGAATTTCAAACCAAATAATTCTGAGCCTGATGCTGCAAGTTGGCGTATGAAGAGATCTTTTGCGTTGAAGCATTTGCCATGCAGGATATAGAATATGAGAGTCTTAATTGCACCCTCAATCTTGGCATGTGGTGAGTGTCCCTTAATGGGCCAGAGAGTCCGCCGGATGATGTGATATATGGTCCTGGGCAGGTACTCTAGGTCTTCAACGAAGAACTCAGTTGGATAGGGTGCATCCTGAGGCAATGGCTTCATCATTGAGAGCATCTGACTCATATTTGGTTCAGGTCTCTGAAAAATGCTTTCAATGGCTTCAGAATGTAATTGACAACCTTCCTCGAAGAATTCGCCAGGAGTGGGTAGGCCGGTGAGCTCAATGATATCAAATGCATTGGCTTCATGATGGATATTGCCGGTCATCCACTCCAGGATCCAAGTCTTCGGATCTCTGTTGTATCCTTTGATATGAAGGGTGGCATAGAACTGAAGCAGAAGCTCTTCATTCCAGTGCTCTTCATCGTCACAAACGGCAGCAGACCCACTTGCTTGAAGCAATCCAAAGCTTCCTCAAGACATGGCAGACCAGCAATAGCTTCAACCTCAAGGCGCTTGTGCGGAAAGATGAGGCCTTGGTTGTATAAGATGCATGAATAATAGCTGCGCTGAGAATAGCTCCAGAACCTGTCTGATGCAATCCTTTCCCTTGAATAGGGGTTCTTGGAGCTATTGAAAAATGTATTGTCTGCCTTGAAGCTGTTGATGTCAAAGGAACCAGGTGCTGATGCAGGACCCGGGAACCTTGGCAGCCTTGGGACTGGCTTCTGAACGTGAGGCCTGTGCTCAATATGATAATCGAATTGAGGACCTGCAGCAGACTCAGGAACAGAAGTGTCTGGCTCTGTAGCTTCGCTGTCTGCTGAAGCATTTGGTGGGGCGGGCTCCACACTGGCTTCAGTGTTTGTGGTGGCAGCCGCAACATTTCTTCCTCTGCTTGTGTAGTTGGAGGGACAACCTTAGGCACGTTCTCATGGAGAACTGCATCTTGATGGAGCGGGGAAGTGGGTTCTGGTGGTGCTTCTTCATTGTCTTCGGCTGATGCAGCCGGAATTTCTGCAGTATGGACTTGAGGCCGTGGACCTTTGCGAAGCCTACGGAACGCAGACGACGCTTGTGGGGTCGGAGTGGGCTGGACCTCAAAGTCTTCTTCCTCCTGAGGGAGATCCTCCCATGATTCATCTTGTGCCATTGGCGTTAGAGGACGACCAATATTGATGAGTTCGCTTGTTTCAAGCTGAGGAAGGGTTGCATCATCTTGTACATTGTCTTGATGACCAATGTCTTCAGCAGCGATGGGGTCGGCTGCTGGAATATCTTCAGCTTCAGGAGCCTCTGTGGGAGCAGGCTCATGAACTGTCAGTCTCCTTTCTGTATTGGGGTGAAGGGCAGAGAGAGGTTCAACTATCAAGGGCTCTGTGGGAGCAGCCCGAGATTTCTTGATCTTGCGTTTCTTTTTGCTGGGGGCAGTAGGAGAGGCTTCAGAGCTCTTCCTTTTTCTGGCTTCAGCCTCTGCAGTTCTTGTCTTCTTTAGCTCTGAAGCTGTTGACCGTCTCTTTGGCTTCGAGCCAGTCGTTGCAGTGGGGAAGACAATTTGAACCGCTTCTTGCCGAGGTGCCTCTGGTTCATTCACAACAGGCTCCTTTTTCTTCTTTGCGGCCATCTTGGGGTCGATTCCAGGACGCCCAAGTGCCTTGCGCTTTTCAGCCTCGTTGTAGGCTTGAACACATTTTTCTGCCAAAGACTTCATCCTTTCACGCGAGCCCTGAGCTTCAGCATGCTTTTTCAGAAAGTTTTCTTTAAGCTCATGCAGCATGATTTTGAAGCTCCTCACTTCCTGCACACTGAGGCTGACTATGTGCTTCTTGAACTGAGCCTTTTCGTGATCAATTTTCTGCTTCAGCTCAACAATACGCTGAGCAATGGCCAGTTCTGAAGCAATTGCGCCTTGAAAGGCGACGCTAAGGCCAATAGGCAGCTGCAGATCATTGAAGCTTATATCTGGTGAGTCAAAACATTCATCGATAAAGCTGTGGATGATGGCGACATCAAAGAGAGGCAGATTATTGAAGATTTCAGCTTCTTCTTTGCTTTTGATAAGTTGCTCTAGAGCGTCATCTCCCAAATCTTCATCGCTTGATAGATCAATGGCTTCGCTGCGCAGAATGGCAGCAGTAGTGAGCTCTTTGCCTGTTTGTTGCTGGGGCTCCTTTTCCTTCAGGGGCTTGGAGACGCGGGATATGTCTTCAGACTGCACACTGATTTCAGGAGGTGCAGTTTTCAATGGCTTTGCCCTTGAGATTTTTGAGGCAGGGGCCGGCTTTGAAGCTTTTGATCTCTTCGTCTGCTTTGGCTTCGGCACAGTAGGAGCTTCATCAGAATCAGAGTCAGCTGGAGGGTCATTCACGGCAGTCCCTTGGACTAAGATGTGGGTGATCAGGCCCTCAAGATTGGCAAACGGGCCGATGACATTGGGTTCCGCATCGCGTGTGCCATCTGCCCTTGGTGCGGAGGGTCCAGGGTTGAAGTCTAACCCAAATTTCTTCTTATTTAGCTTCGCTGACTGTTGGGCAAACTGAAAGTTGCGCTTGAAGAAATTGTCATCACGGCACCAGAGGAGTGACGACGGATGCGCATCATCAGGCTGTGGTCCTCGGACCATGCATGGGTAGAAGCCTTGAGCAATGGCTTCATCTCTGGTCCTGGGTACGAGATTCTTGTATAAGATGTCCCCCCATGGCTTCTTGATGGCACTCTTTTCAGCATACTCCTGAGTGACGAAGCGGTATTTGAACCACTGTTCTGCCTAATAGCGTCGAATCCATTGGATTCGTGTCTTGCGCTGCCCATAGCTCTCTTCTCGATCTGTTCTATACATTTCTGCCAAGTCTTCAGGCAGATCTTTGGAAGTCCCTTCACGTCTCTGTCTGCCCCCCTTCCTTGCTGCTGCTTCTGAAGCCATAAATTTTAACTTGAAAGGCTTCAAAGGCTTTCCTTTTCTGGACCAACAGGAACTGGCTTCAGGAGAATTTATGTGATGCTGTAGGAATTCTGCAAATGAATGCAGACTATGAGAACCGAAGGATTCTCCCACGGACATGTACCTGTGACAGCATTAAGGTGTGAGGGAAGGGGAAGAGGTCATATGCATTCTCAGAAGGTTTTGAAGATTAATCAATTTAGAAGACATTGACCTCATCGTGCGAAGACATTCACTCATAGATAAGAAGTTGGTTCCAGATTTGTACGAACCCACAGATCAGTACAAGTGAGGAATCTAACTGCTTTATGAAGCACAAGTGAATATACTAAGCATGTTATGAGATGCAGCGAGAGATCTAACTAGAGTGAAGAGAAACTTCTTATGGTAGAAAGTGACAGAACCATGAGATCAAAAGAGGCTGTAAAAAGAAGTTTTATTTACCACACTGGAACTGCTAGACGGAAGGGAGTTGATGCCGAGCAGTTCAGTCCTCCGTGCCCTAACTTGGCGATGAAAAACACCTACGGCGATGGCGGAGAGGACGATGTCCGCGGTCGGCGTGAGGACGGCGTTGGAGAGGTTGCGGCAGCGAAGCGCTTCATCTCCGGCGTCGTCGAGTGCTAGCGGTGGCGCTAGGGTTCTTGCGATGGTGGAAGAAGGAGATAATGACTACGGTAAGTGTGAATTTATAGGCTCAGGGGCGGCACTGTGCTATTACACAGGTGCCCCTGGCGGTTCGCATTTGAGGAATGCGTGGCCAGTTAGCGGAAGTTTGGGGTTTGTTCCACGTCCCACGCACGCCTAAATTGTCGGGCGGTCGTTCCTGCTTCTCCGGATTTTATGTGGAGGAATGAGCATTAAAAACGGACTTTATGGTTGTCTCTATATCTTCAGCTGACAAGGATACAGTGAAGATATTCGACAGTTTCAATAGAATGCATATGACTTGGAGAGATAGAATTTGAGATAGAAAGCATAGAGAGATTAGGGTCTGATCACATTCACTTAGTTCAAAAGATTCAACCAAGAGGACATAGCTATAAGTGAATGCTGTAGAGGACAGAACACTCGAGTATATATATATATAATCAACGTAGTGAAGATAATCATGAAGACATGTTGAGTTCGAAGCCAAACCAAATGTGAAGATATTGCAAGGTAACGCCATGAGTGAAACACTTCAATGGAATGTTTGGTGGTGGCGTTACCCACCGTATAGGAAGTATTAGACCCAGACACGGCGCACAATTATTGTGGCGCTCCGAAGTCAAATTCCACATTAATGTATTCACACTTAGAATGTATGTCTTCATTGTTTGAAGATATACTTTACTTTGCGTGTCGCACATCTAAGTCATCAATATGCATAAGTGTTAGGATGTGTGCCTTATCACAGGACATTTGAGGATTCCATGATATTTAGCTCACACCGTAACTTGCAAAACCTCTTCTCATCCAAGGCTTGGTGAAGATATCTGCCAATTGCTCTTTAGTGTTGACGTGTATGATATCAATGTCTTCCTTCACAACATGATCTCTGAGAAAGTGATGACGAATTTCAATGTGCTTTGTCTTCGAGTGCTGAGCTGGGTTGTTGGCAATCTTGATGGCGCTTTCGTTGTCGCAGTATAGTGGCACTTGCTTCAGATGAATGCCATAGTCCTTGAGTGTTTGCTTCATCCACAGAAGCTGAGCGCAGCAAGATCCAGCAGCAATGTATTCAGATTCAGCAGTGGAGAGAGATACACAGTTCTGCTTCTTTGAAGACCAACATACAAGTGATCGTCCCAGAAAGTGACATGTGCCTGATGTAGACTTGCGATCAACCTTGTCACCAGCATAATCAGCATCCGAAAATCCAACCAAATCAAACTCTGAGCCCTTTGGATACCATAATCCTAGAGTTGGGGTGTGAGCCAAATATCGAAGAATTCGCTTCACAGCTAAGTGATGCGACTCCTTTGGTGCCGCTTGAAATCGAGCACACATGCAAACACTAAGCATATTATCTGCCCTAGATGCACATAAATAAAGCAAAGACCCAATCATGGATCGGTATACCTTTTGATCGAACTCTTTACCATTGTCGTCAGGACCTAGATGATGTTTGGCTGGCATTGGTGTTGTGAAGCCTTTGCAGTCTTGCATGCCGAACTTCTTCAGGCAATCTTTGAGATACTTCTCTTGAGATATGAAGATGCCATTGCGTTGTTGTCGTATTTGAAGACCAAGGAAGAACTTTAGTTCCCCCATCATGGACATCTGATATTGCTCTTGCATCATATATCCAAACTCTTCACTGTACTTCTGATTGGTGCAGCCGAAGATAATGTCATCCACATATATTTGGCACACAAACAGTTCACCATCATATGTCTTCGTGAAAAGAGTGGGATCCAGGGAACCAGGTATGAAGCCTTTGCTCTTCAGGAAGTATTTGAGTGTGTCATACCAGGCCCAGGGGCTTGTTTGAGGCCATACAGTGCCTTGCTGAGCTTGTATACCATGTCAGGATGTTTTGGATTTTCAAAGCCAGGTGGCTGTGCAACATACACTTCTTCTTCAATCTTGCCATTGAGAAAAGCACTTTTCACATCCATTTGATATAGAAGTATGTTATGATGATTTGCGTAGGCCAGCAGTATGCGTATAGCCTCAAGCCTTGCCATAGGAGCAAATGTTTCATCGAAGTCAATGCCCTCCACTTGAGTATATCCTTGAGCAACGAGACAAGCTTTGTTTCTGACAACTTGACCATGCTCATCTTGCTTGTTGCGGTATATCCATTTGGTGCCTATAATGTTGTGCTTCTGTGGATCAGGACGCTTAACCAGTTCCCATACATTATTCAGCTCAAATTGTTGAAGCTCTTCTTGCATAGCTTGAATCCATTCAGGTTCCATGAAGGCTTCTTCAACTTTCTTGGGTTTTGATATTGATACGAATGCGAAGTGCCCGCAGAAATTTGCTAGCTGAGTTGCCCTTGAACGAGTGAGTGGACCAGGTGCATTGATGCTGTCAATTATTATGTCAATCTGCACTTCATTTGCAACACGAGGATGTACAGGGCGAAGACTTTGCTCTTGCTGATCTGTGTTGTTGTTGGGAGGAATGTCTTCAGGCTGAGCATTGTCTTCATGTTGATCAGGTGCTGAGATGATAAGTTGTTCTTCAGGATGAGCTTCAGAAGGTATAATCTCTCCAGTTCCCATAAGCTTGATTGATTCACTAGCTGGAACTTCATCTAGCACATTTGGCAGTTGCTTTCTTTGTGAACCATTTGTCTCATCAAACCTCACATCCACTGTTTCAACCACTTTGTAATGAAAGAGATTGAAGACTCTGTAGGAGTGCGAGTCCTTTCCATATCCAAGCATAAAGCCCTCATGAGGTTTAGGTGCAAATTTTGAAGTGTGATGTGGGTCCTTGATCCAGCACCTTGAGCCAAATACTCTGAAGTAACTGACATTTGGATTCTTGCCAGTTAGGAGTTCATAAGATGTCTTGTTTAGAAGCTTGTGAAGATAAACATGATTGATTGTATGGCATGCAGTGTCAATGGCTTCAGTCCAAAATTTTCTTGGAGTCTTGTATTCATCTAGCATCGTTCTGCCCATCTCAATGAGTGTTCTGTTCTTGCATTCGACGATGCCATTCTGCTGTGGCGTGTACGGTGCTGAGAATTCATGCGTGATGCCCAAGGTATCAAGATAAGTATCAAGGCCTGTGTTCTTGAATTCAGTGCCATTGTCACTTCTGATGTGCTTTATCTTGGCGCCAAAATTGTTCATAGCTCGATTGGCGAAGCGTCTGAAGACATCCTGCACTTCAGTCTTGTAAAGGATTATGTGCACCCAAGTATATCTAGAGTAATCATCAACAATCACGAAGCCATAGAGGAAAGCAGAAGTAGTAAAGGTTGAGTAGTGAGTGGGACCGAAAAGATCCATGTGGAGCAGTTCGAAGGGTTGTGTAGTGGTCATGATTGTCTTCGAAGGGTGTTTTGCCCTTGTCATCTTCCCTGCTTCACAGGCACCGCATAAATGATCTTTCTTGAACTTGACGCCCTCGATGCCTATGACATGCTTCTTCTTCGCAAGGGTGTGGAGGTTCCTCATGCCAGCATGCCCAAGCCTCCGATGCCAAAGCCAGCATTCTGAAGCTTTTGCAAGAAGACATACTGCAAGTTGTGGTCCTGCTGAGAAATCTACCACGTACAAATCACCTTTCCTATACCCTTCAAACACTAGAGACTTGTCAGATTCCATTAGTACCAGGCAACGATATTTTCCAAACATTACGATCATATTCAAATCGCAAAGCACTGAGACAGACATTAAGTTGAAGCCAAGGGATTCAACAAGCATGACTTTATCCATGTGTTGATCCTTTGAGATTGCAACTCTACCTAGACCCAATACCTTACTTTTACCAGTGTCAGCAAATGTGATGTGGCTCTTGTCGGATGGACGTAATGTTGAGTCCATAAGAAGGCTTCTTTTGCCAGTGCTGTGATTTGTACACCCACTGTCAATAATCCATTCTGAAGACTTTGAAGTCGCTGGTGTCGTACCCTACAGTGCAGTTAGGGGGATAGGCTTCACGAAGAGAATTGTGAAGCATAAACATTTGACGAACCAGTGGGTTATGAAAACTTAGATCCAAATTAGGACTAATAGGGAGAGTAGCATGCGATTCAGGAACGAAGTACATAATGATGCCATTCGGGCATTTTATCTTGCGCCCTACAAGATTTTTAAGGTCCCCAGCAATAGCATCAGAAGATTTTGTTTTTCTGCCGGAGACCTTTCCCTGCAAAAGAGAGTTAAGCTTTCTTAACCACCCACATCTTCAAGGGTGGCTTAGAAGCAATAAGTCTAAGTGCAGCATCTGAGAATTTTGGCTTTGAAGCCTTAGCAAAGGGTCTAGCAGGTGGACAATAATACTCATAGGAATAAGCAGAATAATTTTTGGTCATATGAACATGACGATTCGAAGAACTACTCTCATATTCATATGCCTGAGTATGGTTTCCCTGCAAAACATTTGCGTTAGTGTGACTCAGGTGAGTCCTTTGTTTGTATGAAGCCTTTGGTCCATATGAAGCCTTTGGTCTGAGGTTTGTCTTCTTCAAGTGAGGTGTCATGAAGACATTCACAGGAAGATTTTCCAGACATTTTTTCGGAACCCAGATCTTCTTCATAGGCGGTCCATTCCTGCAGTTTGTACCAATGTACCTGGCAAACACTTCACCGTTCTGATTCTTAAACAGTTTATAGTTTGCATCAAAGGATTCATCAATGATAATGGGGTTAGCACATGTGAAGCCAGATAAATCGGATGGATCTGCTGAAAGTTCCTTTGCAGCAACCCATGTGGTTTTGGGGTACTGCTCAGGTTTCCTGTAAGAGCCATCTGCATTTATTTTCCTTACGAACCCAACACCCTCTTTCCTAGGGTTTCGGTTCAGAATCTGCTTCTTGAGGACATCACATAATGTCTGATGTCCTTTAAGACTTTTGTACATCCCTGTTTCAAGCAATGTCTTCAACCTAGCATTCTCATCAGCAATAGCAGTGGTATCCTCAGCTGAGGGGTTAGTTACCACATCAATAGTTGAAGATATTGGAACAGCAATAGCAGTGGAACATTCAGCAACAGAAGTAGCATTATCACGCTCAATGCATTTAAGACATGGTGGTTCAAATCCTTCCTGAGCGGAACTGATCTATTCGGTGCGAAGTGACTCGTTTTACTTTTGAAGATCTTCATGAGACGCTCTCAATTTCTCAAGTTCTTGCTTTCTTTGAAGATAATCATAGGAAAGCTTCTCATGAGTTGTTGAGAGAGTATCAAGACGATCTTCAAGTTCCTGATACTTAACATGAAGATTTTTTATGTCTTCAATTAAGGATTCAGATCGAGTCATTTCAGCACCCAACAGATCATCACTTTTGTCTAATAGTTTTTGAATATGTTCCATAGCCTTCTGTTGTTCAGTTTCAATTTTAGCAAGTGTTTTGTAGCTGGGTTTTGAATCACAGTCAGAGTCATCGTCACTAGATGTTTGATAGCGAGTAGTGCATGTGTTTACCTTGGCACCGCGTGCCATGAAGCAGTAGGTAGGAGTGGAGTCGTTCTTGTCACTTGCATTGGTGTCGGTGATGAAGTCATTGTCTTCAGTGTTGAAGATGGACTTGCAATGCCAGAATCAGACTCCTCCTCAGACTTGCAATGCCAGAATCAGACTCCTCCTCAGACTCCACCTCTGCCTCCTCAGAAGCGGACTCCTCCTCTGAATCCATTTCCTTGCCAACAAACGCACGTGCCTTGCCAGATGAGCTCTTCTTGTGTGATGAAGACTTTGAGGAAGACTTGGAAGAAGATTTTGAGTATTTCTTCTTCTTTTTGTTGTCAGAATCATATTCCTTGCTCTTCTTCTTCCTTCTGTTCTCATTGTCCCACTGTGGACACTCAGAGATGAAGTGTCCAGTTTTCTTGCACTTGTGACATGTTTTCTTCTTGTAGTCATGAGCAGAAGCTTCATCATTCCTTGAGCTTGATCGTGAAGATTTTCTGAAGCCTTTCTTCTTGGTGAATTTTTGGAACTTCTTCACTTGCATTGCAAGTTCTCTTCCAATGTCTTCAGGATCATCAGAACTGCAGTCAGATTCTTCTTCAGATGAGGAAACAGCTTTTGCCTTCAAGGCACGAGTTCGCCCATAGTTTGGTCCGTAGATATCTCTTTTCTCAGAAAGCTGAAACTCATGTCTGTTGAGCATCTCAAGTATGTCAGATGGATCGAGTGTCTTGAAATCAGGATGTTCTTGAATCATCAGGGCCAGGATGTCAAATGAACTATCAAGTGATCTCAGCAGCGTCTTGACGATTTCATGTTTGGTGATCTCAGTGGCGCCGAGGGCTTGAAGCTCATTTGTGATGTCAGTGAGCCGATCAAATGTGTGCTGGACATTCTCATTGTCATTTCGCTTGAAGCGGTTGAAGAGGTTGCGAAGGACACTGATTCTTTGATCTCTCTGGGTTGAGACGCCTTCATTGACCTTGGAGAGCCAGTCCCAGACTAGTTTGGATGTCTTCAAAGCACTCACACGGCCATACTGTCCTTTTGTCAGATGACCACAGATGATATTTTTAGCAGTAGAGTCCAGTTGAGTGAACTTCTTGACATCAGCAGCAGTGACACCTTCTCCAGCCTTGGGAACGCCGTTCTCGACGACATACCATTGGTCAACGTCAATGGCTTCAAGATGCATGCGCATCTTATTCTTCCAGTAGGGATATTTAGTTCCATCAAAGACGGGGCACGCAGCGGAGACCTTTATTATCCCTGCAGTCGACATAGCTAAAACTCCAGGTGGTTAAACCGAATCACACCGAACAAGGGAGCACCTTGCTCTGATACCAATTGAAAGTGCGTTATATCGACTAGAGGGGGGTGAATAGGCGATTTTTATGAAAGTCTTCAAAACGTGAGAGTTATGAAGACAAACAACAAAGATTATGCCTTTTTACTCTGCAGCGGAAGTTAGATTACACTAGGTCAGCCATGGTCATGTATTCAATAGAGTGAAAGTACAATGACAAACAACTGCAGTGTAATAAGGATCAGGTAGGAAGAAGTTATGAAGCCAAACAGTTCAAACATACACGTTGTGAAGACAAGTGATAAAGCAAGCATGCAAAGGCTTCACAATGTGTAACAGTAAGAAAAGAAAGTGAAGATGAAACCAGTGACTCGTTGAAGACAATGATATGTTGGACCAGTTCCAGTTGCTGTGACAACTGTACGTCTGGTTGGAGCGGCTAGGTATTTAAACCTTAGGACACACAGTCCCGGACACCCAGTCCTGAACACACAGTCCAGGACACCAAGTCCTCACCGTATTCTCCTGAGCTAAGGTCACTTAGTCCTCGCCCAATCACTCTGGTAAGTCTTCAAGGTAGACTCCAAAAACTTCACAAACTTCGTTCACTGGCAATCCACAATGTCTCTTGGATGCTCTGAACGCGATGCCTAACCGTCTAGAGGATTCACAGTCCTCAAGTGTAATAAGTCTTCAGATCACACAGACACGAAGACTTAAGTGATGCCCAATTTACTCTGGCTTTGGGTGGTTAGGGCTTTTCTCCTCACTAGGAATTTTTCTCTCAAAGGCTTCGAGGTGGGTTGCTCTCAAACGACAAAAGCCATGCACTGAAATCTAAGCAGCCAACCGTTTATGGTTGTGGGGGTGGGCTATTTATAGCCACTTGGCAACCCGACCTGATTTGTCCGAAATGACCCTGGGTCACTAAGGAACTGACACGTGTCTCAACGGTCAGATTTCGACCTCTCATGGCAACTTTACTTGGGCCACAAGCAAAGCTGACTTGTCCTGCTCTGGACAAGATTCGCTCTCATTGTCTTCGCTCAAAGACATAGGTTTTTGATTTAGGCATCACTTCAGTCATTCTGACTGGTTCTCCTGGACCCCACTTAACAGTATGGTGATTCCTATGACACAACACAAAAAAACAGAACTACGAAAGATCTAAGTCTTCGAGTTCCATAGGCTTCATAACATGTCTTCTTTTGTCATAGTCTTCAATGTGAATATCTTCATAAACCACCTTTGTCTTCAATGTCTTTATACATTTTTAGGGGTCATCTCTGGTAGTAAAACCGAATCAATGAGGGACTTCTACCTGTGTTTTCCTGCAATTCTCACAAACACATTAGTCCCTCAACTAGGTTTGTCGTCAATACTCCAAAACCAACTAGGGGTGGCACTAGATGCACTTACAGTTGGTATAACCTGTTTTCAAGGATCGCAAAACCCAGAGCTGATGATTATTTCAAATCCATCAATGTCAAGGCGGCGTACCAGACCAACGAGCCTTTTATTTTGGCAAATCAAGCAACACATATATTTTTCTTGGAAGACACATTTGCACGTAGCGATGACTGGAGAGTATTGCAAAGGTTTGAGCAGAGGAATTCGTTTAATGAAGTTGCACAACAAGATGATGCTTACACTTCTCCTGATGTACAAGATAACACAATGTTCCTAATATCTTTGAGAACCATCACGTCAATGACGCCGGTGAAAAGATTGTCTGTCGTGCTGTGGACATACAAGAGTTGATCAAGAAGAAGCCAACGTCCGAGGACGTTGAGGATGAAGAAGAAGATGACACCATGGGGAATTACGATTCAGACTAATACACATGGCGAAGATGTTGACGCTGCTACTGCGGCTGATGATTACATTGCTTTTGTCGTATTTGCCTGTCAGAAGACATTTTTTATCTACTATGTGAAATTGTGTTTGCTATGACAACTGAAACCTGATGAACATATTGTTTAGTATTTTGCTGTGAGAACATCACTTGTTATGTATGCTGATTTCTGTTTGGTGATTGTATGACAACTAAAACAAGATGACATTGTTGTTTAGTTGTACTCATATTTGGCCGTGAAACTTGAATTTGATGACATAGTTTGCTGTTGCACTGCAATTCGCTAGACGTCTTTGAATGAGAACAAAGCTGACCCGACAGGGCCTCTGCTATTTATTTATTTATATGAGCAAAAGGGGATACCCCTGATTTCCATTAATATAAATCATTAGATGTTCACAACACTACGCCCAGCCTGCTACACATGTTTCATTCATTACTAGTTTCAGCAAAGTTCTCATGTCGTAGCCACTGAATGCATCACGAGTGCTACATACAATACAAATAAAGAGACAATCATCCTATAGAGCACATCGATTTTGCCCATTATCTTCACAAGCTCTTTCATCTCCTCATTGCTCTCAGGGCTGTTCAGCAGCTGTTGCTTGGCCATGATCAGAGGAACTGCATCTTTAACCTTCTACTCCGCATCTTCCTCTTCTGCCGTTCCTTCAGTTACTTGTCCAACACCCCAACCTGCTGGTATTGGGATTCCTCGGCTAACCAAATAATCAGCGTAGTTGCATTCTCCCACATCAGCAACTTCCCAGAAATACAAATCACACGAGTCTTCCCTTTTCTACACGAATCAAATTGGAAGATCAGCAACCAAACTATTAAAAAAATCAACAACTGAAAGCAGTAGAACAACACTTAAACATACTATTACCCCATGATTCGGGCATTTGTAGAAGACTCGGCCAGGGTTGCGGATTGTGGTTGAGACGCGACGGATGACTCTGTGTGATTTGTAGCAGTGGCACCACACCAACGGCAGTGGGTTGCGATGAGCAATCGGCTGTGGTGCCCGTGCCGGCGAGGGTGTGATGAGACCCACGGGCGATGGTACGGGTGGCGACTTGGCGCATATCTGGTTGTTGCCTACTAAAGAGCTGGTGGACGAGCAGCCAGCAGACGTGGTTGGTGCGGCTAGAGGTTCTGATGCTAGGCAGAGTAAGTAGAGAAGAGGAGAAGCGAATGCTGGATATGTCAGTTTCATTACTTGCAGAGTAGCATAGCACCAAATATAGTCATAGTCTAGGTTTGGATTCGAACCAGCTACAGGAGCACATCTTTCTTTTTTCTAAAACTCGGTAACGTCTCTTTACTGGTACACTAGCTTGTTCTGTACGCCTTCCCAAGTCTTTGATTTTCTTTCTATATATAAAAAAGTACGCTACTTGGTGTCCGCTTAGTCAACAAACGATTGTGCCAACCTTGACCGTTGGATTGACATTCGACGTCTGTCGCGTTTCTTCAGTCTCTTCTTCCTCGAGCCGCCAAAGCCAAACCAGCGCCGGCAGGACCACCTGCTCCCGCCTCCCACGGCTGGCTGTGATCTTCCCCGGCTCCTGTTTGTTCCTGTTCGAGGCCTCACCATCGTCCTCCGCCTTGGTTCGCTCGCCGCAGCGCCACCCTCCGGTGTTGTCAACATGGTCAACAACCGAGAGGAATAAGGAGATGACTGTACATGGTGAGGATGACAGTACGGACCCAGCAGCGCGCGCAGTAATTTTGTTTTTTCGGGACGGAGAAGGGTATCAACTGGGTTGTGCGGGACCCGTGGCCTATCTATCCCAGGCTTTTATTTCATATGTTTAGCACATGACCAGCCCAGTTTATTTTTTTCCTTTCTAAAAATGGCTAGCCAGCTATTTTGTTTTTTGCAGAATAACCAACGTAGGCCTACTTGCTTTTCTACGCTCTGCTGGCCCGGAAATCTTTCAAGACGAGGAGGGATGCATTTTGCCCAGAAAATGGGCTATAAGTAATAAGAAATGGGCTATAAGTAAGAATAAATGGGCTGTAAAATGAAAAAATACAGCAAACATGCAATTAGTTCCAAAATACTGTTTTCTTTCGGATTTTAATATTTTAAATTTCATTGTTTTTGTGCGGGTAAAATGTCATTGAATTTAAATTAAGGTATATTTAGATTTAAAATTAATTTGAATCTGGCTAGAAATTTCGGGCTGTATGCTGTTTGGGACAGATTTGGAGGCTGACTTGTGGGTCTACTAGGTTGACGTGCACTTTGGCTTTGTCAACTTAGTCCACAAACGATTCTAGCAGCAGTCACCGTTGGCTTTTAATCCAACAGTCGTGCTGCTTCTTCAATATCTGATCTTCTTGCTCTAGCCGCCCAAACCAGCTCCGGTTGGACTACCTGCTCCAGCCTCCTGTGGCCGGCTGTGCTGCCGCACAGGCCGTACCGCCCCACCCTACTTCATTGCTGTCCAGGCCATTCCTCTACTCACCCACACCTTCTGTTATTTTCCAGCGACGGCAGCCGGACCAGCAAACCCTCGTACTCCCCACCGCGTGGGCAACCATTGCCGAGTCTTCCCCGGCTCCGTGTCGTTCCCTTCCTAGGACTCGCCGTCGTCCACCTCTATGGTGCTCTCGGCGTGGCCTGATCAACGTGGTCAACGAACGGCATCCATCGGTCGTGGACTGTACGCGCAAAATAATGATTCCTCCACCTGACAGCTGGGACCCACCGGAAGGGCCTCTGTATTTCGCGAAAAAATGTTCCCCCCGCTGACATGTCGGACCCACCAGCTATATCTTCGCACGCAAGGAAGTGTCTCCTTATTATGCACAAAAAAATGAATACCCCCTGCTAGCTGGGACCCACCATTGTGGGAGGCTGACTTGTGGGCCTACCAAGTTGACGGGGGCGGAGGGCTTTGTCAACTTAGTCAATATGAACGATTCTAGCTCTAGTGACCGTACGATGTCCATCCAACGACCGTAGTGCTTCCTCAACCTCTGGTTTTCTTGCTCTAGCCGCCCAAAGCAGCGCCGGTCGTGCCACATGCTCCTGCCTCTCGTGGCCGGCTGTGCTGCCGCGGAGGCCTCACCGCCCCTACTATTCCCACCGCTGGCCAGGCCCTGCGGCGACGACAGCCTCACACCGCAACCAAACCAGCGAACCCTCGTACTCCTCTCCGCATGGGCTTCCACTTCGCGTCTTCCTCGGCTCTGCGTTGTCCCCTTCCTAGGCCTCGCCGTCGTCCACCACCGTGGTGCTCTCCGCGCGGCGTGGTCAATGTGGTCAAGGAACGACTTCCATTGGAAGAGTACTGTACGTGGAGAGGCTGATAGCTGGGTCCACGGCCATAGCCCAGTTTTTTTGTGCTTTGCCAAGTAAGTCGCTTTGTCAGGCCTGTTGGGCTGCAAATCTTTCAAGAGGAGGGGAGTTTTCATTCGGCTAGCCGAGAAAATGGCCCATCAGTAATGAGAAATGGGCTGTACATTTTTAAAACACATCAAACTGGCAATTAGTTTCAAATATCTTTTTTTTCATTTTGAGATTTTAAATTACATTAATTTTTATGCGTGGAGAATTTGTTGGATTTTATATTGATATACATTTATTTTTAAAATCAGTTTGAATGTGAAGTCGAAATTTCGGCATTAAAAGCAGTTCAGACTGCACCGAAATATGCAAAATTTCGTATAATTTTTTAACCGTGGCCACAATATGGGCTGTAATGCTAACAAAAAGAATATGGGCTCCAAAAAAACCTTAATAATTAGCAAATGGGCTGTAAATTATTAGAAATAATGGTAGATGGGCTGTATGCAGTTTTCCACAGATTTGAGGCTTTCCTAAAAAAAGGTTAACGCACAAGCAGTGACTGTTGGATGTCCATCGAACGACCGTTGTGCTTCTTCAATCTCTGCTCTTCCTGCTCCAGCCACTCAAACAAGCACCGGCGGGACTGCCTGCTCCCTCCTCCCCGTGGCCGGCTGTGCTGCCGCGCAGGCCTCACCGCCCCACCGTACTCCCATCGCTGGCCTAGCCATCCCTCTACTCACCCACACATATTGTTATTCTCCGGCGACGGCAGACGAACCAGTAAACCCTCGTACAGTCGTACTCCCCTCCGCGTGGGAAACAACTGCCGACTCTTCCCTGCCTCCGTGTCATTCCCTTCCTAGGCCTCACCGTCGTCCACCGCCCTGTTGCTCTCGGCGCAGCCTGGTCAACGTGGTCAACGACCGACATGCATCTGAAGTGGATTGTACGTGGAGAGGCCGACAGCTGGGTCCACGGCCGCACGCAAGGAAATGCCTCCTTATTATGCGCAAAATAATGATTCCTCCACCTGACATCAGGGACCCACCGAAAGGGCCTCTGTATTTCGCGAAAAAACGTTACCGCCGCTGACAGCTCGGACCCATTAGCTATATCTTCGCACCCAAGGAAGTGCCTCCTTATTACGCACAAAAAAATGAATACTCCCCCTGTTAGCTGGGACCCAGTATAGTGGCAGACTGACTTGTGGGCCTACTAAGTTGACGGGGACAGAGGGCTTTGCCAACTTAGTCAATATGCACGACTCTAGCTCCTATGACCGTACGATATCCATCGAACGGCCGTAGTGCTTCTTCAACCTCTGGTCTTCTTGCTCCAGCCGCCCAAACTAGCACCGGTTGTGCCTCGTGCTCCTGCCTCTCGTGGCTGGCTGCGATGCGGCTGAGGCCTCACCGCCCCCTACTACTCCCACCGCTGGCCAGGCCATCCCTCTACTCACCCAGACCCCCTGTTATTCTGCGGCGACGGCAGCCTCACACCGCAGCGGATCAGTGAACCCTCATACTCCTCTACGCGTGGGCATCCACTGCCGCGTCTTCACCGGGTCTATGTCGTCCCCTTCCTAGGCCTCGCCGTAGTCCACTGCCCTGGTGCTCTCGGCGCGGTGTGGTCAACGTGGTCAAGGAACGGCTTCCATCGGATGTGGACTATACGTGGAGAGGCTGACAGCTGGGTCCACGGCCGCACCAAGGTAGAGCCTCCTTATTACGTGCAAAATAATTATTCCTCCACCTGACAGCGTGGACCCACCGGACGGGCCACCGTATTTCGCGAAAAAAATGTTTGCCCCTGACTGCTGGGACCCACCAGCTACATCTTCGCACGCACGGAAGTGTGACCAGCAAAAAAAAATGATTCGCCCCCTGACTGTTGGGACCCACCAGCTACATATTCGCAGGCAAGGAAGTGCTTGACAGTCAGGACCCACCTGGTCGAAGCGTACACAGCGTTGTCATTCTGGTCGCGAACGTGTACGTACATATATACTAGTGGATGTAGAGGCGCACACGTGTCATAGTAGAGGCGTGTATGTGTCGTAGTAGAGGCGCGCACGTAGCATGTACATGTACGTACAGCGGCCAGGGTGCAAGAAAGAAAATACGGCCACGTATGTGTACATACGGGCGGGGTCTCAAACGTCTACTCGCGCGTACGTACGGCCAGGGCTCGTGTACATGGCTGGGTCAGAATGGAGAAACAACGTCGTCGTTGTGTTCATGGGGAGGCAACGGAATGCGTCGTGTTCATGGGGAGGCAACGGAATGCGACGTGTTCATCGGGAAGCAACGGAATGCGTCGTGTTCATCGGGAGGCAACAGAATGCGTCGTGTTCATTGGGAGGCAACGGAACGCGTGGGAGCCAACCAGCTAGGTCGAAACGGAATGCGTGGTCGTGTTCATCGGGAGGGTTTGGAGGGAACAGGCGATGGAAACGAGGCCTGGTGTACCACAGAACGGAGGAAACAGACCTCCTACGGTCAAAACGGGGGTCCTGTTGATTGGGAGGGGTGTGGCGTACCGCAAAACGGAGGAAACGGACCTCCGACGGTCGAAACGGGGGTCCTGTTGATCGGGAGGGGTGTTGTGTTCCGCAAAACGGAGGAAACAGACCTCCTACGGTCGAAACGGGGGTCCTGTTCATCGGGAGGGGTGTGGCGTACCGCAAAATGGGACTCCACGGGATACTGTTCATCTTCATCGTCGACCTCCTCCAGCCTCCACGGGCTCCTGTTCATCCCGCCTCCACCGCGCGGTACTCCACCGGCTACTGTTCAACCACCCCTCCACCGTATACTGTTCATCCAGCCCTCCACACCACGGGGTCCTGTTCAACCACCCCTCCATGGGCACCCCTCCACCGTCTACTGTTCATCCAGCCCTCCACCACACCACGGGGTCCTGTTCATCCAGAGGCAACACCACCGCTCACTGTTCATCCAACCCCCCCACCCCCCGCAACGCTCACTGTTCATCCGAGAGGTAGTATCGATCGGCTTCAGTTAGCAGCAGTAGCGAAGGAATCGCTCGATCGGGTTCAGTGAACAGCCATCGATCGATCGCTCGGGTTCAGTAACGCGTAGCTTGCAGTGCAATCGCTCGGGTTCAGTTAGAGTCAACGCCTCGCACACACGCGCGTACGTGTACGAGAGAAACATGCGTCGCTCGGCCCCCGACCTCCCACCGTAACCGGGAACTCCCCGAAATTTTCCTCGCCCTCGCTTCTACCATGGTTTTTTCCGTCATGGACGGCCCAAAGAATGTCATGCAGCTGCGTCTCCGGCCTGCCCAGGATGAAAAACCCATTTTCTATCATGATTTTTTTGTCATAGAAGTGGGAGCCCACCACATCTATGATGATACCTGGTTTTGTTACAGTTATCATCATAGAAGTGTCATATGTATGACAGAAAAAATCTTGTTCGGCCCAAAATGTCACGGATGTGTCTTTTTTTGTAGTGCTTGGTGCTGCCCATGATGTCGTCTTTGCAAATGTTGGCGGCAAGCCCGCCATTCGTCGCTGTGGACAATGAGGGACATGATTCACCTCTGTCATGTGTGCATCTGGAGACGCTTGAGTCCATCGTGTCGGTGGTACTTGTGGTTGATGATGTTGATGTGGTCGGTGTGTTGGCGCCTGATCCTTTGGAGCCCAGCCAGCTACTTGCCATTGTGGATCATGGAGGTTCTGACGCTTCGGTCACCCAGTCGCAGGTGACAGTTGGGCAGGTTTCTGTGCATGACAAGATCAACGAGATTCTCTTTGAGTTGGAGATTCATAGCTTGCTCGCACGTTTGGAGAGGGCTAGCCCTGGATCTGGCAAGAAGATTGTGGAGGAGGCTCTCCAGAGAAAGAGCAAGAAGAGTAGCGCCAAGGAAAAGACGTCCGCAGCTGCTTGATGGTTGGTCGCCAGTCTCTTGGGTTGTCCTTATGGCTTGGCTTGTCTCCGTGGATTTGGGGGTGCCTATGGTCTTCGTTGAGGGTTCCTTTGCGATGTAGCAGTGTGGGGAGTGATGATTGTTATGTGTTGGGTATGATTGTCGGGTCAATCATGTGCTTATGGGGTTGCATTCTCTGTGAGTAGCCCGCACGTGATTTGTTTGCATCGGTTTTCGCCCGGTTTTCCGTAAATTAACTGGACAATTCTCTTCTACTTAATTAATCGATGAGGCAAATCCTGTGCCTCCGTTTCAAAAAAAATAAAAAAATACGTAGGCACGTAGCTGTGGTGGCTGGCAGGAAAATTGACCGCTAGCTGCGAGGTCGGAGCAGGTTCACTACCGATCGGCGGATGTTGCTGTGGGAGCTAAGCCTAGCTAACGATGAGCATGTGGAGGCCGTAGGCGACAGACCCCGCAAGTGTGCGTGGGGCACCAGCCAGGCGTCAAGATACGCAGGTGTTTTGTTGCGGTGGGTCTGCCATAGGACCGGCAGTATAGAACTCGTGCTGACCAAATCTGGTTCAAGGACATCTAAACTACGTACATCATTAAAGACTATGCCATTTCTGTGCTTCCGCAAAGCCGAGAGAACAGCAGAAAACATAGTATTAAATGAATCAAGTTTCTTCCCAGTAACAAAGTAGGAAGTAATAGATTCCATAGAAATGCCTACTTGCTTGGAGAAGAAAGAACTAACTTCTTGCCAAAACATTTTAGCAACTAAGCAGTAAAAAAAGGTGTTGAATACTTTCCTGTTCAGTACAGAATACACATTCCAGTGGCTCATTCAACATTCTTTTCTGCAGGTTATCTCTAGTCATGATCTTGTTGTAAGATACTAGCCAAAGGAAAATATGAATTCTTGGAGAAATTTCCAACACCAGGGATAAAAACAGGGGTAATCCCCCTATAATTAATAAAAACATACAAAGAACTAGTAGAATAAGTTGCTGATGCAGTATACTGCCAAGTCAAAGCATCATTATCCCCAGTATAAGCAATAATGCTTTTAGCAATGGCTTCAAGCGCATACTAGGTGTTCATTAGATCAGAGGAGAAGGGCCTTCTAAATGTGAGCTTCAAAGTCTAAGAAAGGAAGGCCATCAGGGCCTGGGGCCCCATCTGAATAAGATCCAAATATGGTAGCCTTGATTTCATCCTTAGAAAATGGAGTTGAGAGTAGATCATTCTCATAAGATCTCACTTTGTCTTGCTCACTAAAAACTTTATCGGAAAGAAAAAAGCCAGAGGCTTCCTCTTTCCTAAACAGGGAAGACACTAGATCAGTCTAGTGTTTGTTGGGTCAAAAAATCGGGACTTTTCAGAGATTGGATGCAGTTACTAATTCATGATCTGGCATGTACAGAATGAAAACTTCGTTCTCGATTCTACGAGATTTTTTTCTTTCATTTTGTATTTTAAAACATAAATCAAAGTTGGGGATCAAGTAGCCGAAAAACATGGGAATAAAGGGATGATCGTTACATGCTTTCGTACGCCACACTACGTGTCTGGTCTCTCGTGGAATTAATAAGATGGGATGTGACAAGAGCATTTGTACGAACTGTGATAGTTACGTGGTCGGGTATTGAATAAGAAGACCTTCTCCTTCTTCTCCTGCAGCTGCCGCTGTTCTTCTCTAGTGAAACACCATTGATTTTCTCTGTTTGACGATGTTCTTCCATCCACCATTTCATGATTTTGTAGAAGACTATAGATGCATGAGCTTGACTGACATCTAAGATTTTGAATAATACCACAAGGGGTGGAAATCTTAGACCGTGGAGCACTTCATCGCCAATAAACAACCCCTCACAAGGGCATGTTGTAAAAACTATCTAATTGTGGGACCGTAGAAGCAGAAAACCACGACGACGAAATGGGAGAAACCATGATACTAGTGGCTCCTCAACATCGACCATAAAGCTAACAACAAGACATGGATGGAGCTGGGAGACCATCTTTTCACACTTTATTGCCACCAAGGACACACAAAGCTAACACGAAAAAAATACATGCTATGTAAAGATCTAGGGATTCGCCCACCTCCAGGTGGCTAGAAAGCCGCCGAACACGAGGGGCCCGGTGTTAAAGGGTGTGAAAGACGCTAGCGCCGACATGTAGGGTTTGCTCATGTAGTGAAAAAGAATATTGATCTTTCAATATTTTAAATGCTAAATTATTATTACTATTTTGGCTTCTAGCTAGGCATAGATTTTCTATTTCCAGATTGGGCTTTCCAACGCATGGTCCAGAACTAGGCCCAAACTAGGACATGTCCAGGACTAATATGTCCTATGTGTATCACTTCTCTTTGCAAATGTGGTGGTCATGGAAGGCTTGCAAAATGAGACTCCATAAACGATGTTGCGTGCATCATATTAGCGACATGACGCAGAGAGGGATCACTATACCTTTTTTGTAGCGATTTTACGGTTTTCTAGTTCACTTTTTATTTTTTCCCATTGAAACATGAATATCATTATTTAAAAAGCATCAGAATTTAACAAATATGAACATTTTCTGAAATATGTGGACTCTTTTTTACAAGAATTAACATTTTACCCAACACCTGTTCTTGTTCCTCGTCTTGTTTGAACTTCATTGTTTCTGCAAATATTACAACATGGCAATTATTACACAAACATGACAACATGTGGATATATTAGTGGAAACGTAGACCTAGCTTATTCCGGGTTTGGGGTGGCCTCGGCAATGCTTCAATGGTAGGGGCGCGGCGGGAGGGGGTAGGAGACCGACATCGTTTTTTTCTAGGGTTTGGTTGTCCTCAAGAGTTTTTGGTCGAGCGAGAGGGCCGGGGGGTGCTCCCGTGGTATAAGTTGTCACGGTCGAAGTTATCCGGGAGGGGGTTATATCGACAATGACGACATACATACATGGGAAAATAATGTTATCGGGGAGGGGGTAGGTCGAACCCCCCATCGTGTTGAAGTTATCGGGACACGGGGTATATCGACAACGACATATCCAATAAAAAATAAGAAGACGAGGAAGAAATAAAAAGAGGAGAAGAAGATATTAATAAAGGAGAAGATTGAAGAAAAAAGAAGAAAAAAAAGAGGAGAAGAAGAAAGAAATAGAGGAGAAGAAGAGAAATAGAATATTCTATTTTCTCTTCTTCTCCTCTATTCCTTTCTTCTTCTCCTCTTCTTTTTCTTCTTTTTTCTTCTTCTTATTTATTTCTCCTCTTCTTCCTCTCCTCTTCTTCTCCTTTCTTCCTCTTCTTATTTTCCTTTTTCTCTCATTCTTTTTCTTCTTCTTCCTTTCCTAGCTAGATATATAAAACTTTTCTAAAAATATAACTTTTGCATACATACATGGGAAAATAATATTATCGGGGAGGGGGTCGGTCGAACCCCCCCCCCTCGTGTTGAAGTTATCGGGACACGGGGTATATCGACAACGACATATCCGATAAAAAATAAGAAGACGAAGAAGAAATAAAAAGAGGAGAAGAATATATTAATAGAGGAGAAGATCGAAGAAAAAAAAGAAGAAGAAAAAGAGGAGAAGAAGAAAGAAATAGAGAAGAAGAAGAGAAAACAGAAAAATTTTCTATTTTTTCTTCTTCTCCTCTATTCCTTTCCTCTTCTCCTCTTCCTTTTCTTTCTCTCCCCTTCTTCTCCTCTTCCTTTTCTTTCTCTCCTCTTCTTCTCCTTTTTCCTCTTCTTATTTTCCTTTTTCCTCTCCTAAATATATAAAACTTTTCTAAAAATGAAACTAACCTAAAATGTACTAAATCAGAGAACATATATAGATAATCCTTTTCTAAATATATAAATCTAACTTTTGCATATATACACGGAGAACATACAAACATATATACATTTTTATAAAAAAGCAAAATACAAATCATCATATATATGAAAAAAATTCTAAAAAGAAGCAACATACAAAATACATATACTCACACACATATATATATATATATATATATATATATATAATCTGAAAAACAAGCATATAATATATGAAAAAAGGACCAGGGGAAGGGCGGCGCCGGCCGGACCAAGGGAGGGGCAGGGGCGCGGGTTCGGCGGCGAGGACGGCGACGGGGCAGGGGGCGCGCGTTCGGCGGCGAGGAAGGGGGCGGGGCAGGGCGACGGCGACGGCGACGACGGGGGCGCACGACGCGTGTCGGGGCAGGGCGGTGAGCGGCGACGACGTCGGGCGAGGGTACGGGCGACGTCGAGCGGGCGGCGACGGCGACCTCGGGCGGCTAGGGGAGGCGACGGCGACGTCGGGGCAGGGGCCGGCGTCGAGGAGCAGCGCAGCAGCCTGGCGGTGTTGGAGAGAAGAAAGGCGGGTGGGGGAAAATTTCCTAAGTGTTTGGTTATATAGAAAAGGCTTTGGTCCCGGTTCGTGGCATCAACCGAGACCAGTGCCCCACTTTAGTCCCTGTTGGTGCCACCAACCGGGTCTAAAGGTGGGCATTGGTCTCGGTTGATGCCACGAACCGGTACCAATGCACCCCTTTAGTCCCGGTTGGTGGCATCAACCGGGACCAAAGGCCTTGTGTTGGAACTGGAACGGGCGCGGTACGGTGGGATGTTTAGTCCCACCTCGCTAGCCGAGAGGCTTCGATAGTGGTTTATAAGCGCTGCTACACTGACCACTTCGATCTCCTCTTAAATGCAGGCTTATAGGCCTAAAGTCACTTTATCTGCATGTGGGCCTACTGGGCCTCCTGCGGGCCTGAATCCTGGCCCATGGTAGGGTTTCTAGTCGTATTCAGGCCGTGGGGGCCCAGTAGGTGGCACTTTTTTTTTTGTTTTTTTTGTTTTCTTTGTTGCTTTATTTATTTTATTTTGTTTCTACTTACGACAAAATATTTAATGTTGCTATTTTTATATTTTTCGAGTTTTTTTGTTTTGTTTTTTGCATTATTTATTTTCTTTTGTTTCTTGCTTTATTTTTTAATTCTTTTTGATTTTAGGTCAGAAAAATTATAAACTTTCTGTTAGTGCCATTAGTTTTCAAATTTGAATAGTTCAAATTTGAATTCTTTGAAATTTGTGCGAATCACAAGATTGTGATTAACTTTACTATAAAAATAGTTTTTTTCCATTTTTTTGTTTTTTGCATTATTTGTTTTCTTTTGTTTTTTGCTTTTTTAATTCTTTTTGCTTTTAGGTCAGCAAAACTATAAACTTTCTCTTAGTGCCATTAGTTTTAGAAAAATTATAAACTTTCTGTTAGTGCCATTAGTTTTCAAATTCGAATATTTAAAATTTGCATTGTTTGAAATTTGTGTGAATCACAAGTTTGTGATTAACTTTACTATAAAAATAGTTTTTTTTCTAGTTTTTTGTTTTGTTTTTTGCATTATTTATTTTCTTTTGTTTTTTACTTTAATTTTTAATTCTTTTTGCTTTTAGGTTAGCAAAATTATAAACTTTCTGTTAGTGCCGTTAGTTTAAGAAAAATTATAAACTTTCTGTTAGTGCCATTAGTTTTCAAATTTGAATAGTTAAAATTTGAATTGTTTGAAATTTGTGTGAATCACAAGTTTGTGATTAACTTACTAAAAAAATGAGCAGAGATGCGCTTATAGAGAAAATTCAACCTAAATTCATAGTAAATTTCTATGAATTTCAAAGAAATTCACTCTGAATTTAGGTTAAACTTTTCTCTATAAGGGCATCTATTTTCACTTTGAGAGGAGCTTAATAAGGCAGAGAGGGAAGGGCTTATAAACCGGTGTGAGCCCCCTTCGGTTGGCGAGGTGGGACTAAACTCGGCCCGCAACGAGGACCAACCCTTTAGTCCCGGTTTGTGGCACAAACCGGGACTAATGGTCATGGGCTAGGAGCGAGGAGCATTGGTCCCGGTTGGTGCCACGAACCAGGACCAATGCCCCCTTTAGTCCCGGTTGGTGGTACCAACCAGGACTAAAGGCCTTGTGCTGCCCCGCGTCAAAAGTTTAGTACCACCTCGCTAGCTGAGAGAGCTCGAGAGTGGTTTATAAGCGCTGTTGCGCCCACCCTCTCGAGCTCCTCTCAATTGTAGGCTTTCGGGCCTAACCATACGTTGTGTCCCTGTGGGCCTACTGGGCCACCTGCGAGCCTGAATCCTGGCCCATGGTAGGGTTTCTAGTCGTATTCAGGCCGTGGGGCCCCAGTAGGTGGCACTTTTTTTGTTTTCTTTGTTGCTTTATTTATTTTATTTTGTTTCTACTTACAACAAAATACTTATTGTTTTTATTTTTATTTATTTTATTAAAGTTTATTTTTAATTATTTTTTTAGGTCACAAAAATTATAAACTTTCTGTTAGTGCCATTAGTTTTCAAATTTGAATAGTTAAAATTTGAATTCTTTGATATTTGTGTGAATCTCAAGTTTGTGATTAACTTTACTATAAAATGGTTTTTTTCCAGTTTTTTTGTTTTGTTTTTTGCATTATTTATTTTCTTTTATTTTTTGCTTTATTTTTTAATACTTTTTGCTTTTTGGTCAAAAAAATTATAAACTTTGTGTTAGTGCCATTAGTTTTAGAAAAATTATAAACTTTCTGTTAGTGCCATAAATTTTCAAATGTAAGTAGTTAAAATTTGAATTCTTTGAAATTTGTGTGAATCACAAGTTTGTGATTAACTTTACTATAAAAATAGTTTTTTTTCCAGTTTTTTGTTTTGTTTTTTGCATTATTTATTTTCTTTTGTTTTTTGCTTTATTTTTTAATTCTTTGTGCTTTAGGTCAGAAAAATTATAAACTTTCTGTTAGTGCCATTAGTTTTAGAAAAATTATAAACTTTCTGTTAGTGCCATTAGTTTTCAAATTTGAATAGTTAAAATTTGAATAATGGTATTACGAGGGTCGAACCATAAGACATTAAAGCATTTCAAATGAACTTTGAAAAAGTTGAAAGTTGGCATGGTATCATAATTTCACCCACATAGCATGTGCATGTACAAAACGGACAATGGTATGATACTCGCCTGTAACAAAGTTGGCATGGTATCATCATAATAGTTGCGGGAGAAAGTCTTCACTTTTTCTTCTCTTGTGTCATTTACTTATTGCGCCGTAACCATGGATAATCTTCATCGTTTATCAGGATGCTTGGGTCAGCCTTGACTTTGAAGGGAGGAATTTCATGAAACTTTTCATAATCTTCAGACATGTCTGTCTTGCCCTCCACTCCCACGATGTCCCTTTTTCCTAAAAGAACTATGTGGCCCTTTGGCTCATCGTACGATGTATTCGCTTCCTTATCTTTTCTTTTTCTTGGTTTGGTAGACATGTCCTTCACATAGATAACCTGTGCCACATCATTGGCTAGGACGAATGGTTCATCAGTGTACCCAAGATTTTTCAGATCCACTGTTGTCATTCTGTACTGTGGGTCTACCTGTACCCCGCCTCCTGACAGATTGAACCATTTGCACTTAAACAAAGGGACCTTAAAATCATGTCCATAGTCAAGTTCCCATATGTCCACTATGTAACCATAATATGTGTCCTTTCCCCTCTCGGTTGCTACATCAAAGTAGACACCGCTGTTTTGGTTGGTGCTCTTTTGATCTTGGGCAATCGTGTAAAATGTATTCCCATTTATCTCGTATCCTTTGTAAGTCAATACAGTCAAAGATGGTCCCCTGGACAACAAGTACAGCTCATCACAAACAGTGTTGTCACCTCTAAGACGTGTTTCCAACTAACTGCTGAAAGTCATGATGTGTTCACATGTAATCCAGTCGTCGCACTGCTCCGGGTGTTTGGAGCGCAGATTGTTCATCGACATATGGGGTCACCAAGGTAGAGTTATGTAGAATTGTGTAGTGTGCTTGAGACCAAGAATATCCGCCCCTGCATATTACTGAGGCCCCTCCCAGCGTGCCTTTTCCAGTCAGTCTCCCCTCATACCATGATTTAGGGAGACCTATCTTCTTAAGGCCAGGAATGAAGTCAACACAAAACCCAATGACATCCTCTGTTTGATGGCCCATGGAGATGCTTCCTTCTGGCCTAGCGTGGTTACAGACATATTTCTTTAGGACTCCCATGAACCTCTCAAAGGGGAACATATTGTGCAGAAATACGGGCCCTAGAATGAGAATCTCGTCGACTAGATGAACTAGGACGTGCGTCATGATATTGAAGAAGGATGGTGGGAACACCAGCTCGAAACTGACAAGACATTGTGCCACATCACTCCTTATCCTTGGTACGATTTCTGGATCGATCACCTTCTGAGAGATTGCATTGAGGAATGCACATAGCTTCACAATGGCTAACGGACGTTTTCCGGTAGAAGCCCCCTAAATGCAACCAGAAGCAATTGCGTCATAATCACGTGGCAGTCATGAGACTTTAGGTTATGGAACTTTTTCTCTGGCATATTTATTATTCCCTTTGTATTCGACGAGAAGCTAGTCGTGACCTTCATACTGAGCAGGCATTCAAAGAAGATTTCTTTCTCTTCTTTCGTAAGAGCGTAGCTGGCAGGACCTTTATACTGCTTCGGAGGCATGCCGTCTTTTTCGTGCAAACGTTGTAGGTCCTCCCGTGCCTCAGGTGTATCTTTTGTCTTCCCATACATGCCCAAGAAGCCTAGCAGGTTCACGCAAAGGTTCTTCATCACGTGCATCACGTCGATTGAAGAGCGAACCTCTAGGTCTTTCTAGTAGGGTAGGTCCCAAAATATAGATTTCTTCTTCCACATGGGTGCATGTCCCTCAGCGTCATTCGGAACAACTAGTCTGCCGGGAGCCTTTCCAAAGATTACGTGTAAATCATTGACCATAGCAAGTACGTGATCACCGGTACGCATGGCGGGCTTTTTTCGGTGATCTACCTTGCATTTGAAATGCTTGCCTTTCTTTCGACATTGATGGTTGGTTAGAAGAAATCGACGATGGCCCAGGTACACATTCTTCCTGTATTTGACCAGGTATATACTTTCAGTTTCTTCTAAACAGTGCGTGCATGCGTGGTATCCCTTGTTTGTCTATCCTGAAAGGTTACTGAGAGCGGGCCAATCGTTGATGGTTACAAACAGCAACGCGTGCAGGTTAAATTCCTCCTGTTTGTGCTCATCCCACGTATGTACACCGTTTCCATTCCACAGCTGTAAAAGTTCTTCAACTAATGCCCTTAGGAACACATCAATGTCGTTGCCGGGTTGCTTAGGGCCTTGGATGAGAATTGGCATCATAATGAACTTCCACTTCATGGACATCCAAGGAGGAAGGTTATACATACATAGAGTCACGGGCCAGGTGTTGTGATTGCTGCTCTGCTCCCCGAAAGGATTAATGCCATCCGCGCTTAAACCAAACCATACGTTCCTCGGGTCACGTGCAAACTCAGGCCAGTACTTTCTCTTGATTTTTCTCCACTGCGACCCGTCAGCGGGTGCTCTCAACTTCCCGTCTTTCTTACAGTCCTCATTGTGCCATCACATCAACTTGGCATGCTCTTCGTTTCTGAATAGATGTTTCAACCGTGGTATTATAGGAGCATACCACATCACCTTCGTAGGAACCCTCTTCCTAGGGGGCTCACCGTCAACATCACCAGGGTCATCTCGCCTGATCTCATACCGCAATGCACCGCATACCGGGCATGCGTTCAGATCCTTGTACGCACCGCAGTAGAGGATGCAGTCATTAGGGCATGCATGTATCTTCTGCACCTCCAATCCTAGAGGGCATACGACCTTCTTTGCATCGACAATGACCCGGCGGAGATCATAATCTTCGGGCGCATCGTCTGGTTCCTCATGATCTTCAGCAGCTTCCCCCGTTGCAGCATCATTGGGCACATCGTATGGTTCCTCTTGATCTTCAACAGGTTCCCCCATTGCAGCATCACCATATTCAGGGGGCACATAGTTGTCATCGTCCTCTTCTTCTTCGCCATCTTCCGTCATAACCCCTATTTCTCCGTGCCTTGTCCAAACATTATAGTGTGGCATGAAACCATTGTAAAGCAGGTGGGTGTGAAGGATTTTCCGGTCAGAGTAAGACTTCGTATTCCCACATTTAGGGCATGGACAACACATAAAACCATTCTGCTTGTTTGCCTCAGACACTTCGAGAAAATCATGCACACCCTTAATGTACTCAGAGGTGTGTCTGTCACCGTACATCCATTGCTGGTTCATCTGCGTGCATTATATACACTTAAGTGTGTCAAAAACCATTACAGAACATCATGAATAGATAATTAAGTGACCAAATTAATAGAAGTTCATCATCACATTAAAACCAAAGTACATACATAGTTCTCATCTAACAACATATAGTTCTCCAGAGCATCTAATTAATTAAACCATACATTGAAACTATGTAAAACATTTCAATGCGAAAACAAATGCAATAATAATTGCAACAAAGGTAACAATTGATCCAACAGCATAATGATACCAAGCCTTGGTATGAATGGCATATTTTCTAATCTTTCTCATCTTAAACCGCATTGCATCCATCTTGATCTTGTAATCATCGACGACATCCGCAACATTCAACTTCAATATCATCTTCTCTTCCTCATTTTTTATTTTTTCCTTCAGGTAATTGTTTTCTTCTTCAACTAAATTTAACCTCTCGACAATAGGGTCGGTTGGAATTTCAGGTTCAACTACCTCCTATATAAATAAAATCTATGTCACGTTGGTCGGCATAATTGTCATAAACAATAAATGAACCAAATAGTTATAAAAAGATAATATATACCACATCCAAATCATAGCTAGGACGAGGGCCGACGGGGGCGGATACCAAAACCATCGCACTATATAATAATAAGAAATAATAAAAGTAAGAAAATTAGACAAGTATCTATCTAAAGTAAGAATTTTTTCTTTCAGAAAGAAGATAAGAACAAGAGGCTCACCACGGTGGTGCCAGCGATGAGATCGGTGCGGGCGATCGACTGCGGTGAAGACGGGAATGGGACGTGACGGGCCGCTAAACCTAGACAAATCTCGAGGAAAATGGAGTTTTGAGGTCAAGCTTCGAGAGGAGAAAGCTTCACTAGTGTGGCTCGGGCATTTCATCGAAAACCTCATGTGCATAGGAGGTGAGCTAGAGCACCACAAAGCCCTCCCCTCACCGGCCAAGAAAAACAAAGCACTGGGGTGCTCTGCTCGCGGGCGACGGGTATATATAGGCACCTCATTGGTCCCGGTTCGTGGCATGAACTGGGACTAAAGGGAAGCCTGTGGTCCCGGTTCAAGCCACCAACCGGGACCAATGATGGTGGGCCAGGAGCGAGGCCCATTGGTCCCGGTTCGTCCCACCAACCGGGACCAAAGGGGCCAGACGAACTGGGACAATGCCCCCATGAGGCCCGGCAGGCCCCTGGCCTCACGAACCGGGACCAATGCCCCCATGGGTCCCGGTTCTAGACTGAACCGGGACTAATAGGCTGACCCGGCCTGAACCAAAGCCCTCTTTTCTACTAGTGGGAGCATATTCCCATAACCTGAAAGCATAGTCGAAGTCCAAAAGAAATCCTGACATACTAAAATGATGACACCAAGGTACCAACCTACTTGTTTCTGTGTACTCTTCTTTTCTCAGCAGAAAGAATGGCTAAAAGGGTATAATCTGTTGCTGAGGTATCATATCTTTGGTATGTACCGGGACGCTTCGTTTATGGTCCTCTCTTCGGCGAGTGAAGAATCGAGACCTGTTTACAAAGGTGTGTACATGATTGGAGGCTGCAGCGAGGGATACTTTTACCCAACATGGGTGGCAGCAAGATCTTAGGATTGTGCCTCCTACCGTTTAGGTGTCATACAGATATTCATCTTTGTATTTCGCCTTCTTCTTTTATTTTGGCTTGTCGTGTGGACTTTGTTGGTTGTGTGCATCTTAGTTATGCAGAGGCCGGGTGTAATGCTTAAACCTTTTAAGTAATAAAGCACCCTTTTTTGAAAAAATATCTTAGGTATGGAGAATTATGACTCCATATGTTGAAAGTGTCACTCTTCAGATCAAGAACTTAATGAGCTTGAGAAAACGAATAGCTGAGAATCCTGCTATAAGTACTAATGAGCTGAAAATGTGAGATTAAGACAAAGACATCACATACGTGTTCAGACCAAAACAGGAAATGCTACTAAAATTGCTCCCCCATCATTGCTGCCATGATCTCGTCGTCAAGAAAACCGCTGCCACCTCTTCTTGCATCGTCTAGTCAGCATAGCCCGCCATAGCTCTCTCATGGGCTCGCCGCGCCACACACCTTCACCTTCGCATGCTCATTGCTAGTTAAGCACGTCTCCATGTCGATAGGAACTGCTGCCGCTTCCAGCAACTCGCCCGTCTCATTTGTCAGGTATGGTGGTGCTCTCATGGAAGGGTTGAGGAGGGGATCTAGGCACAGTTGTGGTGCCGATGGAGGCAACTAGGGTAACCTACGCCGACGCTTATGTTTAGCCTTCAAGATAAAGCACCCAACAGGGAGGTAGGACGGCGGAAGTCTTTCTCCTTCTCTCTGCACTCCACTTGGTCAGTCAATCCGCGTCCGCTCTCTTTGATTCGTAGTTTCTTTGGGGAATCGATCACGGCAGACTGGGGGTGCAGGCTGAAGCAGCAGCAATTGATTTGTTCTCGAGATAAAGAAAAGAGAGAATTTCCCATTTGGCCTTTTCTTAAATTTTGCTTTCCTTTTCGGCCATCAAAAATAGTTTTTCCTCCTTTTGGCACTTAAATTTTATTTTGTTTCCTCCATGGCACTTCTGTCAGTTTTGGCAACTAACACCGTAAAGTACAACATAAAAGGTCATTTTTACCCCTACTTGCTATGGCGGTAGTTGTATGAGGCAAATAGTGGTGGCGGCGTGAAGTTGAGAGAGTGATAGTGCGATATATCGAAAAGCAAGACCGATGTTTTTTAACTACAAGACCGATGTGGTTGCTGCGGATTGCGGGCGGACGATGGCCTATGCAGCGCGGCCTCGGGCGGCCATGGAAGAAAGGCAGAGGAGCCTGGCTTGGGAGGCAGCAGGCACTGCGCCTCCACTTGACCTGCCACGCACCAGGTGGCCTTCATGCTCGTCATCGTGCATGTTGTTAGCGCTACATGCAACGCGTGTAGTTCCGTGTGCGTGTGTCATGTGTGCTAGTCTGTGTGCTGCGGCGTGTTGTGCATATATTTTTTTATTTTTTAAAAATGGAGGAGGACCTCCGTCCTCTGCACCTAGATGATGCATGCAACCATTTTATTAATTGTTCAAGACCTTACAAAATCATACAACAGTAAGACTAAACCCACTGTCTAGGCAACATTTGTCGCTACTCCTATTCAGTTGATGAAGGGATGTTGATAGTCTGGGCCTAATGCCAAACAGACCTCGCAGCCAAACCTAACATCTAAGACCTGAGGTCCCAACCAGGACGCCTGCCGGGTAGGCACCCACCAGTCGGGCGCTCTCCTCAACCAGGACGCCTGCCAGGTATGAAGCCGCCACAGCCACCTGCCATCAATCTATCTTCAGTGTTGTACTGATGCATCTACCTTGTCCTGTCTAGGTGCCGTCGATGCCACCACGACGCCAGACAACATCACCCTCCTGCGCGAGTCCATCATCTCACATCAGACGCCTAATCTCCAGAGCGCCAAGCCATCGAGATCTATCACCATCAATGTCCATGATGAAGCACCGCTCCAGCAAACACGTCGTCCACTAGTCCCTCGAGCCTGCGTACACCTTCAAGAAAGACGCCCCCAAGGGGGAAACGACACAAACGCGTCGCCGTCTTCTGATCTATCGATCTAGGGTTTCCCCCGGAGGTAGCAGATCATAGTCTAGAACTTCTCCATGGCGATGCCTTCAAGAAGGGAACGACACCATACAGCGCCGCCATCGCCAGCTTTGGCATCTAGCCAAGAGCAGGTTTTCACCCAGATCTGTTCGAAGAACTCCATCCGCTTCTTGTGCTCGGACCGCCGCCTTCTCCGTTGAAGACTGGACCAAGGGTCCAGCTGTCGCCGCCAGATCCATGTAGCCAGCACCGGGAGATGACGACTATCTCCCTATACTAGATCTAGCATGAACCGAAGCAGATCGAGTTGGAGACGATTATCCCCTGGATCACCGGCAGACCAGCGAGCCACCGGCCCAACCGCATCCAGATCGCCGGACACGCCGGGCCGCCGCCACCCCCCACGTCGTCCGGGTTGGAGAGGGAGCCGCCGAGCGCGCACATGGGCCGCTGCTGCCTGCACATGCCGGAGCGCCGCCATGAGCCCAGCGCCCGCCACCAGTTGCCGAGGCCCACCGCCGCGCGCCCCACGCCCCCCACCGCTCGCCGAGTGCCAAGCAGGAACACCGACAAGCTCCGGGGGCGCCGCCCCCAGCCGTAGCTACCAACCTCTAGCAGCGTTGAAGGCGACCCCGGCACGTGAGGTAAGGCACAAGGCCACGCCCTACTCCTAGGCCCGCACCGCCGACCTACACGCATCAGCCCACGGCGCCCTATGGCGGCGGCGAGGTGGAGGAGAAGGCGGGAGGGAGTCGGCCGCGACGGCGTGCAGGTCCGCCCGAGCCGCTCCTGGGAGAGCGACGCGGGTGCGAGATCACTAGTAAGTGAAACGCTAATGCAAACCTACCGTGCATACATGTTACGTGATGTGTGCTTGTGTGTGTGTTGCTGCTTCCGCCAGGTGTGTCTGCTGTCGGCCTACCACGTGTGTGCGTGATGTGTGCTGCCGCTGCGCAGGGTGCGCGTGCTAACCAGTTCTGTTCTATTAGTGTGTGTGGGTTTGTGACCGCGAGAAGACGAGATGCTCACCTGTGGATCCTGGAAGCCGAGTTCTCGACGTAGAGGCATTGGGGAGCAGCACCGAACGCGGACTTCGTGTCCGCGGCCACTGGCCATGCCGAGGGATCCGAAGATGTGATATGGGCGTGTTTGGTTGCCATGCGCTACAGTACCCGTATTGCATACACTTCTCCACCCAACATGGTTATGCAAATGCAGCCTCAAATGCACCATCTGCATGTTGTTGGGTTGCCTGCATGCCCTCTTGCCTGCATGGGCAGAACCACACTGCCTGATGTTTGGTTTCCTGCATGTTAGTGGACAAACCCAAGGCATGGTGTTTGGTTGTATGCAATGCCTGGTGTGTGGTAACCTCTTTGGCTAGTTGGTGAGGTTACCAGCACACTTCGGCACAACCAGTAGCACACATCATAAGCAGAGCAGAGTATAAACAGAGGATCAACAACTTAAGAGCATATTTCAGATATGCAATACCACACTTCATAACAGGTCTATGCATAACCATAACCATAAACAGTTCAAAGCAGACTCGATAGTACTTTGGGAGGCCCTGGCCCTACTCCTTGGCAGCGAAGGCTTTGTCGTGCTTCCCGCACTTGTTGACGACCTCAAGGCCATCATCGTCGAAAATGATGACCTTGAGGGTGTCGGGAGTGAGGAGGTTGAACGTCACCATGTAGCTGATCTTGATCTGATGAACGGCTGCGTAGGTGGCCCAACCCTGATCCAGGGTCACCGTGTCATTCATCAGCTTCACCGTCATGTTCCAGGAGCAGCCGGTGTTGTTCCTGAGCTTGAACTCTGTCGGCACCGCGACGAAGTGCTTGGTAAAGTCCAGGGGCATGGGGGTGCACTCAAGTTTTGGTGCAAGGATGACCTTGAAGAAGTGAGTTGGGCCATCCTCCTGATGGTAGTGGCCGTAGTTGCGTCGCTTGTTGCTGGGGGGCTCCTCCATGCCCTTGTCGTCGCCACCCTCAGGCGTCTTCAGGTCTTCCTCGGTGTTGGGCGGCAGCACAACCTCGTCAGGCATTGGGTGAAGGGGCTACTTGCCCTTGTTGTCAACGCCCGGGAGCACCTCCGTGCCCACCTCATTGCTCTCCTCGATCTGCACACAATTCATGGAGTCAAGCACAACACAGAGTTCATGCCTAATTGAAGAGCATGTAGTTAAAACGGCATGATTGTCACTCTTCTCCTCTCCCCCCCTATATTTACTCAACCTGCCCACCACTACTTACCCACCCCCCCCTCTTCTCTCACTATCAACCTTCCTCCTCCCCATCGCCATGGCTCTAGCTCCAGCTCCAACGCCAACCCCTTCCCTTGGGTATTGGCTGGAGAGCCTTCTTCCTCGGGTGGTCGGCTGGTGACCTTACCAAGTTCAAGAACACCATGGAGGTGTGCTCGAACTTTGGCTCCATGCTGGACATGTAGAATGAATCTAATGCAGTGCCCATGAAGGCCACTAAAGAAGAGCTGAAGGCGCTGATTCCTGACCCAGCGAAGGGCACGATGGCAGTTGACATCATTCGATGGGCCATGAATCAGGCCGTCTCCGACGATGCTAGATAGAGGAAGAAGTGGTGCAAGTACAAAACCTACTGGGCTCCTAATGAGCGCCATGCCATAGTGTACTGGGAGACGGTTATCGCGCCGCCGGCGGTCTTCAGCGGGGAGCCTAAGGAGGAGGAAGAATAAGTGGTGCAGATGCCAGCGAGGGCGCCGGAGCCAGGCCGTCGTACCTGGTAGATCGACCTCGACTCCACCAAGGACTACGACGACGACCCGCCGGCCCGCACGGCGATGAAGAAGAAGATGAAGGCCAGCGGCTCGACCAGCCGCTCCGCACACCGGTGACGGCCGCCACGGTAAGCCGGTGTCCGTTGTGTAGCCCACATCCCCCTATCCCCCAATCCCCCTTTTGCATTCCGATCTTGCATCTATGAACTCGTATGAACTGCTATGAACTAGTATGAACTACCTGTATGCTTATCTGCCTCTATTCCCCATTACCCTTCGCTGTGGGTCGAATCTATCGCTGTGGATCGAATCTAGCGTGCATGTCGAAGAGAAAGAAGTGCTTCCCGCCATTGCTGTGGTCCAACTGTTGATCCGCTCGCCGGTGATGGAGTCTAGTGGTCTTCTTCCTCTGCTCCGATCCGCCGCCGTCGGTGAGAGTTGGGAGAGTGGGGAAGAGTGGGGAGAGGGAGCAGTGAGGGGCGGTGAGGCTAATAACTGTCGGTGCTTCGGGAAGCAATGCGGCTTCTCCAGCATGGCCGCGCGCACGCAGCCGCCGCCACCCACGTGCACCGCTCGGGCCTGGCCCTGGAGAGACTGCCGATTCGTGCCTTCCCAGTGAGCCAGGCCCATAGGTGCTTTAAGTTTTGTGCCGTGCAGGCCCAATTGTAAAACCAGGCATCCGAACAACCCGTTCCCTTCCCGCACGGGCCTGGTTGGGCCTTATGCAGGCAACCAAACACACCCTATATGAACTTGAGTATGCCTTCATTCATATCCGTTACGCGGTGCTAAAATACTAGTTTTTTTAATTTGCTCCTGTAGTCAACAAACAAAATATACCACAATACTGCTTCTTTTGACTTTTGAATAATTTTTGTCACATAATACACCAGGAGTAAAACGGTATTTTCACGTTAAACTTAACAATTTTATGTGTCAAAACTAACTGAAGTGTCATGGAGGAAACAAAATGAAAATTGAGTGTCTAAAAGGGAAAAAATATTTTTGAGGACCAAAAAGGGAAGCAAAATTTAAGAAAGGGCCAAATAAAGAATTCTCTCTAAACAAAATGGAGTCAATTTAATCTCGGTGCTAGTAGAAGTAGCAAGTTGTGGTGAAAGATGTAAAGGAAAGTTATAACGTTAGATCTCTAGCGATGCCATGTTTGACCATTTTTGCACATGTCCGAGCAAAGAAGAGAGCACCTTGTTTCTGACTAAACCGGGGGCCCGGAGGAGAACATTGTCTTAGATTATGGGACGGAGGAAGTAGAGTGCTCAATGGTGATACTTTGTGCCATGGATGGGTGTTATAATCATTCCATGAACTCTGCAGCAGCTTTGCCTGCACTTTCCTTTGTTGCATATAATTAGGAACCTCGATAGCTTGGCCAGAAGGAGGGTACTTTATTTGCATCTTGTATACTAATATAAATGCACTTAAAAGGGTAAAGAATTGGACCATGATAGTACCATGCATAGTGTGGCGTCTTGGCATGGAGGTTTCATTCAAATCTACTAGCGTATCATTGCAGGTATGGATGGGAAGAACTTGCACAGTGGGCAACTAGCTCAACAAGCTAAGCCAGATGCTTGATAGATGATCAGGGGGCCTGAAGCACACTACAGATTCTGACACCGAAAATCCGACTTTAGTGAGTGGTCAGATAGCTGTAGATATGAGCATGCATGGAAGTTGCTATCTCCTCTAATGATTTTATGCGAGCGGGCGGCTTCGGCGCCAAAGACAACATTGGCAGCCTCCTACTAACGGCAATCGACGCGACTGACGTTGAAGCCTCTCTATGGGATGCCCGTGACTTTGAAGGCGAGAAGGAGCAGCCACCGCATGCCGGGCTGGGTAACAGAGAACCCGAAGCTGATGATGGAAGCAACCCACTGGACGTGCCGCAACAGTAATCCACCTCCTTGTTGAACTTTAGCTTTAAAAATACAAATCATGTTGTTTGTGTAACGTTTTTGAATTTTAGCTTCTTCAGTCTCTGCCTCCTCAGTGGGTAACAATAACTTTAATGTTCCTGTTATGCAGTGTTGGATGAATATAAGTTTATGAATCACATGAGTGGTTTTCGGTTTTCTTTGTGTAGTATTGTGGAGGCTGTCAAAGCATGGTTTTATTTGGTTTTGGGTTTCTTGTGTTTCCGGTGTGTGTTGTTCTCACTTGGTCAGGACTTTCCTTTCTTCCAGAACCAGGAAATCAAGAAACAAACCATACAATCCTCTATTGGAATAGTGGTAGTAGATTTGTAATGCTTCACTGAATAAGAAGAGCTGCACATACTTGCTGAGATGCTAAAAAGGTCTACTCCCAATCAGTGATCCCAGGTCTTTTGCTCTAGAGACACCCCATGACCCCAGCTTAATCCTCCTCAAGCAGTGTTCTGTTAATATCCTCCTGTAGAGAGAATATTTGGTGCAACTCAATTGTATTCCAGGGAGTCGGTCACAATATATACATAGAATGTCTTGTGTGACAAGGAAACTAATCCTACCATATCTCTAGGAGTCAACTATACAAGGCTAGAGAAGATAGGAATAACAATACAAATATGTCACGTTCAACACCCTCGCCCACGCACTCGAAGCATCGGCGTCGGTGATGCAAAGACTGGAAAGGAACTCCTGGAATGCAGCAGTTGGAAGCCCCGTGGTCATAATGTCGGCAAACTGTTGGGTGGTCGGTACATGAAGAACACGAAGCTAACCCAATTGAACCTTCTCGCGAACGAAGTGAACATCAAGTTCAATGTGCTTGGTGCGCTTATGCTGCACCGGATTTGCTGCGAGATAGGTGGCCGAAACATTATCACAGAAAACCACCGTAGCTTTCAGGATCGAGACCCGAAGTTCCCCAAGTAGTTGACGTAACCAGCATGTCTCGACAACAACGTTGGCAACGACACAGTACTCATCCTCAGTACTCGAGCGGGAGACGGTGGGCTACCACTTAGAGGACCATGAGATGAGAGAGTCGCCGAAGAAGACACAATATCCTGACGTAGATCGTCGAGTGTCGGGGCAACCGGCCCAATCCGCATTAGTGTAAGCAAACAACTCGGTGGAGGCAGAGGCACGAAGACGAAGACCGAATGTCGGTGTGCCACGAATGTACCGGAGTATGCGCTTGACCAAAGACCAGTGAACATCACGAGGCGAGTGCATGTGCAGGCAAACCTGCTGCATGACAAACTGAATGTCTGGTCTAGTGAGCGTGAGGTACTGAAGAACACCAACAATACTGCGGTAGAGAGAGGCATCCGTGGCAGGTTGTCCAGCAGTGGCAGAGAGCTTCGGCTTGGCCTTGGGAGGAGTGGCAGCAGGTTTGCAGTCGGTAATTCCAGCACGATCCAAGAGATCACGAACATACTGTCCTTGATGAAGGAAAAATCCGGAAGTGTCACGTCGCACATTGATGCTGAGGAAGAAGTGCAGGGCGCCCAATTCCTTCAGCCAAAACTCCGAACCAAGATGGCCAATGATGTCGCGAAGTAAGTCCGCATGAGAGGCGGTGATGACAATATTGTCAACATAGAGAAGAAGCATGGCGACATGATCAGCTCGATGAAGCACAAACAGCGACGTGTCGGAGGTGGTTCCGCAAAAATCGAGAGTAGTGAGGAATGCTGCAATGCATTGATACCACGCACGGGGCGCCTGCTTCAGACCGTAGAGAGAGACCGTGATAGCAGGCAAACATCGTCAGGCCGAGTAGGATCGACAAAACCAGTAGGCTGCTGACAGAGAACACGCTGCTGAAGATGACCATAGAGGAAAGCGTTGTTGATGTCAAGCTAATGAATAGGCTAGTGACGAGATGCGACAAGCTGAAGAACAACATGAATCATAGCGGGTTCGATGATCGGGGAGAAGGTCTCCGAGAAGTCGACACCGGCACGTTGTGCAAAACCTCGAACAACCCAGCGGGCCTTGTACCTGTCCAGAGAGCCACCGGGAAGAAGCTTATGCCGAAATATCCACTTGCCGGTGATGATGTTGCCGCCAGGGGGCGTGGGACCAACGTCCAGGTCCGGTTGGCGATGAGAGCATCATACTCACCATGCATAGCCGCTAGCCAGTCCGGATCACTTAGTGCAGAACGCATCGAGCGCGGTACTGGAGAGATGACCATGACGCTGAGATTGTGATAGCGAGCGTTCAATTGATGGATCCCGTCTTTAGCACGCGTCAACATGGAGTGATGAGGCGGCGGAGGCAGGGGCCGAGCCCGTCGTCGAGGTGGAGGCACAACCACGGAAGAGGACGAAGGCGTGGCCACGGGAGAAACTGAAGGAAATATGCCCTAGAGGCAATAATAAAGTTGTTATTTATATTTCCTTCTATCATGATAAATGTTTATTATTTATGCTAGAATTGTATTAACCGGAAACTTAGTACATGTGTGAATACATAGACAAACAAAGTGTCACTAGTATGCCTCTACTTGACTAGCTCATTAATCAAAGATGGTTAAGTTTCCTAGCCATGGACAAAGAGTTGTCATTTGATAAGCGGGATCACATCATTAGAGAATGATGTGATTGACTTGACCCATCCGTTAGATTAGCGCGATGACCGTTACAGTTTCATTGCTACTGCTTTCTTCATGACTTATACATGTTCCTCAGACTATGAGATTATGCAACTCCCGAATACCGGAGGAACACCTTGTGTGCTATCAAACATCACAACGTAACTGGGTGAGTATAAATATGCTCTACAGGTGTCTCCGACGGTGTTTGTTGAGTTGACATAGATCGAGATTAAGAATTGTCACTCTGTGTATCAGAGAGGTATCTCTGGGCCCTCTCGGTAATGCACATCATTATAAGTCTTGCAAACAATGTGACTAATGAGTTAGTTGCGGGATGATGCATTACGGAACGAGTAAAGAGACTTGCCGGTGACGAGATTGAACTAGGTATGATGATACCGACGATCAAATCTCGGGCAAGTAACATACCGATGACAAAGGGAACAACATATGTTCTTATGTTCTTATGTAGAATATGAAGGAACCAATATGAGCATCCAGGTTCCGCTATTGGTCATTGATCGGAGATGAGTCTCGGTCATGTCTACATAGTTCTCGAACCCATAGGATCCGCACGCTTAACATTCTGTGACGATTTGTACTATGAGTTATGTGATTTGATGACCGAAGTTTGTTCGGAGTCCCGGATGAGATCGGGGACATGACGAGGAGTCTCGAAATGGTCGATACGTAAAGATCGATATATTGGAAGGCTATATTCGGACATCGGAAAGGTTCCTAGTGATTCGGGTATTTTTCGGAGTACTAGAGAGTTATGGGAATTCGTATTGGGCCTTAATGGGCCATAAGGGAAATGAGAGAAAGGCCTCAAGGGTGGCCGCGCCCCTTCCCCATGGACTGGTCCAAATTGGACTTGGGAAAGGGGGCGCCCCCTTCCTTCCTTCTCCTTCTCCCTTCCCTTTTTCCTATTCCAAGTGGGAGGTGGAATCCTACTAGGACTAGGGAGTCCTAGTAGGACTCCACACTTTGGGTGCGCCCTATGAGGGCCGGCCCCCTCCTCCCTCCATCCTTTATATACGTGGCCAGGGGGCACCCCATAGACACACAAGTTGATCATTGATCCCTTAGCCGTGTGCGATGCCCCCCTCCACCATAATCCACCTCGGTCATATTGTCATAGTGCTTAGGCGAAGCCCTGCACCGGTAGCTTCGTCATCATCCTCATCATCCCGTCGTACTGACGAAGCTCTCCCTCGACACTCTGCATGATCGTGAGTTCGTGGGACGTCACCGAGCCGAACGTGTGCAGATCACGGAGGTGTCGTACTTTCGGTACTAGGATCGGTCGATCGTGAAGACGTACAACTACAACAACCACGTTGTCATAACACTTCCGCTTACGGTCTATGAGGGTACATAGACAACACTCTCCCCTCTCGATGCTATTCGTCACCATGATCTTGCATGTGCATAGAATTTTTTTGAAATTACTGCGTTCCCCAACAGTGGCATCCGAGCCAGCTCTATGCGTACATGTTATATGCACGAGTAGAAAACACATGAGTTGTGGGCGTGGGTATATACATATTGCTTGCCATCACTAGTTGATTCTTGATTCAGCGGTATTTTTGGATGAAGTGGCTCAGACCGACATTACGCGTACGCTTACGCGAGACTGGTTCTACCGACGTGCTTCGCACACAGGTGGCTGGTGGGTGTCAGTTTCTCCAACTTTAGTTGAATCAGATTCAATGAATAGGATTCTTTCTGAAGATCAAAAATCAATCACTATACCGCGTTGTTGTTTTTGATGCGTAGGTAAGAATGGTTCTTGAAAAGCCCCTAGTAGCCACGTAAAACTTGCAACAACAAAGTAGAGGACGTCTAACTTGTTTTTATAGGGCATGTTGTGATGTGATATGGTCAAGACGTGATGAGATATAATTTTTTGTATGAGATGATCATGTTTTATTGAAGTTATCGGCAACTGGCAGGAGCCTTATGGTTGTCTCTTTATTGCATAAGATGCAAGCGCCAAATAATTGCTTTACATTATCGCTATGCAATAGCAATAGTTGCAAGAGCAATAGTTGGCGAGACAACCATGTGATGACACGTTGATAGAGATCAAGATGATGGAGATCATGGTGTCATGCCGGTGACAATAGAGATCATGACAGTACTTTGGAGATGGAGAGCAAAGGCGCAAGATGATCATGGCCATATCATGTCACATATTTTGATTGCATGTGATGTTTATCCTATATGCATCTTATTTTGCTTAGTTCGGCGGTAGAATTATAAGATGATCTCTCACTAAATTTCAAGGTATAAGTGTTCTCCCTGAGTAGGCACCGTTGCAACAGTTCGTCATGCCGAGACACCGCGTGATGATCGGGTGTGATAAGCTCTACGTTCACATACAACGGGTGCAAGCCAGTTTTGCACACGTGGAATACTCAGGTTAAACTTGACGAGCCTAGCATATGCAGATATGGCCTCGGAACACTGGAGACTGAAAGGTCGAGCGTGAATCATATAGTAGATATGATCAAAATAGTGATGTTCTCCATTGAAAACTACTCCATCTCACGTGATGATCGGACATGGTTTAGTTGATTTGGATCACGTGATCATTTAGATGACTAGAGGGATGTCTATCTAAGTGGGAGTTCTTAAGTAATATGATTAATTGAACTTTAATTTATCATGAACTTAGTCCTGATAGTATTTGCATAACTATGTCGTAGATCAATAGCTCGCGATGTAGCTCCCTGTTTATTTTTGATATGTTCCTAGAGAAAAACTATGTTGAAAGATGATAGTAGCAATGATGCGGACTAGGTCCGTGATCTGAGGATTATCTTCATTGCTGCACAGAAGAATTATGTCCTTGATACACTGTTAGGTGACAGACCTATTGCAGGAGCAGATGCGGACGTTATGAATGTTTGACTAGCTCGGTATGATGACTACTTGATAGTTTAGTGCACCATGCTTTACAGCTTAGAACCGAGACTTCAAAAATGTTTTGAACACCATGGAGCATATAAGATGTTCCAAGAGTTGAAATTGGTATCTCATACTCATGCCCATGTCAAGAGGTATGAGACCTCTGACAATATTTTGCCTACAAGATGGAGGAGAATAGCTCAACGAGTGAGCATGTGCTCAGAATTTCTGAGTACTACAATCACTTGAATCAAGTGGGAGTTAATCTCCCCGATAAGATAGTGATTGACATAGTTCTCTAGTCACTATCACCAAGATACTAGAAATTCGTGATGAACTATAATATGCAAGGGATAACGGAAACGATTCCCAAAGCTCTTCGCGATGCTGAAATCAGCGAAGGTAGAAATCAAGAAAAAGCATCAAGTGTTGATGGTTGACAAGACCACTAGTTTCAAGTAAAAGGGCAAGGGAAAGTAAGGGAACTTCAAGAAGAATGGCAAGCAAGTTGCCACTCCCATCAAGAAGCCCAAAGCTAGACCCAAGCCTGAAACCGAGTGCTTCTACTGCAAAGGAAATGGACACTGGAAGTGGAACTGCCCTAGATACTTGGCGGATAAGAAGGATGGCAAAGTGAACAAAGGTATATTTGATATACATGTTATTGATGTGTAATTTATTAGTGTTTATAGCAAACCCCTCGATATTAGATACTAGTTCAGTTGCTAAGAGTAGTAACTCGAAACGGGAGTTGCAAAATAAACAAAGACTAGTTGAGGACGAGGTGACGATGTGTGTTGGAAATGATTCCAAGGTTGATAAGATCATCATCCCACACTCCCTTTACCTTCGGGATTAGTGTTGAACCTAAAATAAATTCTATTTGGTGTTTGTGTTGAGCATAATAGGATTGGATCATGTTTATTGAAATACAATTATTCATTTAAGTCAAAGAATAATTGTTATTCTGTTTACATGCATAAAACCTTCTGTGGTCATACACCCAAGGTGAATGGTTTATTGAATCTCGATCATACTGATACACATGTTCATAGTATTGAAGCCAAAAGATGCAGAGTTGATAATGATAGTGAAACTTATTTGTGGCACTACCGTTTAGGTCATATTGGTGTAAAGCGCATGAAGAAACTCCATTCTGATAGACTTGTGGAATCACTTGATTATGAATCACTTGGTACTTGCAAACCATGCCTCATGGGCAAGATGACTAAAACTCCGTTCTCCGGAACAATCGAGCGAGCAACAGAGTTATTGGAAATCATACATACTGATGTATGTGGTCCAATGAACATTGACGCTCGCGGCGGATATTTTCTCACCTTCACAGATGATTTGAGCAGATATGGGTATATCTACTTAATGAAACATAAGTCTGAAACATTTGAAAAGTTCAAAGAATTTCAGAGTGAAGTGGAAAATCATCGTAACAAGAAAATCAAGTTTCTATGATCTGATCATGGAGGTGAATATGTGAGTTATGAGTTTGGACTACATTTGAAACAATGCGGAATAGTTTCGCAACTCACGCCACCTGGAACAACACAACGTAATGGTGTGTCCGAACATCGTAACCACACTTTATTAGATATGGTGTGATCTATGATGTCTCTCACTGATTTACCGCTATCATTTTGGGGTTATGCATTAGAGACAGCTGCATTCACGTTAAATAGGGCACCATCTAAATCCGTTGAGATGACACCGTATGAACTATGGTTTGGCAAGAAACCAAAGCTGTTGTTTCTTAAAGTTTGGGGTTGCGATGCTTATGTGAAAAAGTTTTAAACTGATGAGCTCAAACCCAAATCGGAGTAGTGCATCTTCAAAGGACACCCAAAGGAAACTGTTGGGTACACCTTCTATCACAGATTCGAAGGCAAGATATTTTGTTGCTAAGAATGGATCCTCTCGAAAGAAGTGAGTGGGAGGAAAGTAGAACTTGATGAGGTAGTTGTACCTTGTCCCGAATTGGAAAGTAGTTCGTCACAGAAATCAGTTCCAGTGATTCCTACACCAATTAGTGAGAAAGCTAATGATGATGATCATCAAGTTACTACCGAACCTCGTAGGTCAACCAGAGTACGGTCCGCACTAGAGTGCTACGGTAATCCTGTTCTGGAAGTCATGTTACTAGACCATGACGAACCTACGAACTATGAGGAAGCGATGATGAGCCCAGATTCTGCAAAATGGCTTGAGGCCATGAAATCTGAGATTGGATCCATGTATGAGAACAAAGTATGGACTTTGATTGACTTTCCCGAAGATAGTTGAGTCATTGAGAATAAATGGATCTTCAAGAGGAAGACGGACGATGATAGTAGTGTTACTATCTACAAAGCTCGAATTGTCGCAAAACGTTTTCGACAAGATAAAGGTGTTGACTACGATGAGATTTTCTCACTCATATCGATGCTTAAAAGTTTGTCCGAATCATGTTAGCAGTTGCCGCATTTTATGAAATCTGGCAAATGGATGTCAAAACTGCATTCCTTAATGGATTTCTTAAAGAAGAGTTGTTTATGATGCAACCAAAAGGTTTTGTCAATCCTATAGGTGCTAACAAAGTGAGCAAGCTCCAGCGATCCATCTATGGACTGGTACAACCATCTCGGAGTTGGAATATATGCTTTGATAAAGTGATCAAAGCATATGGCTTTATACAGACTTGCAGTGAAGTCTGTATTTACAAGAAAGTGGGTGGCGGCACTACAACATTTCTGATAAATATATGTGAATGACATATTGTTGATCAGAAATAATGTAGAATTTTCTGGAAAGCATAAAGGAGTGTTTGAAAGGAGTTTTTCAAAGAAAGACCTCGGTGAAGCTACTTACATATTGAGCATCAAGATCTATAGAGATAGATCAAGATGCTGGATATATTTTCAATGAGTACATACCTTGACAAGATTTTGAAGTAGTTCAAAATAGAACAGTCAAAGAAGGAGTTCTTGCGCGTGTTGCAAGGTGTGAAGTTGATTAAAGACTCAAATCTCGACCATGGCAGAAAACATAAAGAGAATGAAAAGTCATTCCCTATGCCTCACTCATAGGTTCTATAAAATATGCTATGCTGTGTACCAGACCTATTGTGTACCTCACAATAAGATTGGCAAGAGGGTACAATAGTGATCCAGGAGTGGATCACTGGACAGCGGTCAAAAATATCCTTAGTGGAATAAGGAAATGTTTCTCGGTTATGGAGGTGACAAAGAGTTCGTCGTAAAGAGTTATGTCAATGCAAGCTTTAACACCAATCTGGATGACTCTAAGTCTCGATCTAGATACATATTAAAAGTGGGAGCAATTAGCTAGAGTAGCTCCGTGCAAAGCATTGTAGACATAGAAAATTTGCAAAATACATACGGCTCTGAATGTGGCAGACCCGTTGACTAAATTTCTCTCACAAGCAAAACATGATCACTCTTTGGTTGTTAATCACATAGCGATGTGAACTAGATTATCGACTTTAGTAAACCCTTTGGGTGTTAGTAACATGGAGATGTGAACTAATCACATAAAGATGTGAACTATTGGTGTTAAATCACATGACGATGTGAACTAGATTATTGACTCTAGTGCAAGTGGGAGACTTAAGGAAATAGGCCCTAGAGGCAATAATAAAGTTTTTATTTATATTTTCTTATATCATGATAAATGTTTATTATTCATGCTAGAATTGTATTAACCGAAAACTTAGTACATGTGTGAATACATAGACAAACAAAGTGTCACTAGTATGCCTCTACTTGACTAGCTCATTAATCAAAGATGGTTAAGTTTCCTAGCCATGGACAAAGAGTTGTCCTTTGATAAGCGGGATCACATCATTAGAGAATGATGTGATTGACTTGACCCATCCATTAGATTAGCGCGATGACCGTTACAGTTTCATTGCTACTGCTTTCTTCATGACTTATACATGTTCCTCAGACTATGAGATTATGCAACTCCCGAATACCGGAGGAACACCTTGTGTGCTATCAAACATCACAACGTAACTGGGTGATTATAAAGGTGCTCTATAGGTGTCTCCGACAGTGTTTGTTGAGTTGGCATAGATCGAGATTAGGATTTGTTACTCCGTGTATCGGAGAGGTATCTCTGGGCCCTCTCGGTAATGCACATCTCTATAAGCCTTGCAAGCAATGTGACTAATGAGTTAGTTGCAGGATGATGCATTACAGAACGAGTAAAGAGACTTGACGGTGACGAGATTGAACTAGGTATGATGATATCGATGATCAAATCTCAGGCAAGTAACATATCGATGACAACGGGAACAACGTATGTTGTTATGCGGTTTGACCGATAAAGATCTTCGTAGAATATGTAGGAACCGATATGAGCATCCATGTTCTGCTATTGGTTATTGACCGGAGATGAGTCTCGGTCATTTCTACATAGTTCTCGAACCCATAGGGTTTGCACGCTTAATGTTCTGTGATGATTTGTACTATGAGTTATGTGATTTGATGACCAAAGTTTGTTCGGAGTCCCGGATGAGATCGGGGACATGACGAGGAGTCTCGAAATGGTCGAGATGTAAAGATCGATATATTGTAAGGCTATATTCGAACATCGGAAAGGTTCCGAGTGATTCGGGTATTTTTCGGAGTACCGAAGAGTTACGGGATTCGTATTGGGCCTTAATGGGCTATACGGGAAAGGAGAGAAAGGCCTCAAGGGTGGCCGCGCCCCTTCGCCATGGACTGGTCTGAATTGGACTAGGGAAAGGGGGCGCCCCTTCCTTTCTTCTCCTTCTCCCTTCCCTTTTTCCTATTCCATGTGGGAGCTGGAATCCTACTAGGACTAGGGAGTCCTAGTAAGACTCCACACTTTAGGTGCGCCCTATGAGGGCCGGCCTCCTCCTCCCTCCATCCTTTATATACGTCGCCAGGGGGCACCCCATAGACACACAAGTTGATCATTGATCCCTTAGCCGTGTGCGGTGCCCCCCTCCACCATAATCCACTTCGGTCATATCGTCGTAGTGCTTAGGCGAAGCCCTGCATCGGTAGATTCATCATTACCGTCATCACGCCGTCGTGCTGACGAAGCTCTCCCTCGACACTCTGCTGGATCGTGAGTTCGTGGGACGTCACCGAGCCGAACTTGTGCAGATCGCGGAGGTGCCGTACTTTCGGTACTAGGATCGGTCGATCGTGAAGACGTATGACTACATCAACCGCGTTGTCATAACGCTTCCGCTTACGGTCTACGAGGGTACGTAGACAACACTCTCCCCTCTCGTTGCTATGCATCACCATGATCTAGCGTGTGCGTAGGAAATTTTTGAAATTAGTTTGTTCCCCAACAGAAACCATGGGTGAGGCGGTAGTCAAGGCCTCAGGCGAGACCACAGACGGCGGCATCAAGGCCGCGGGTATCGAAGAGGTATCCACGAAGGAGACTGCGGGTGACGGCGACATGACCGCGGGCAAGGCCACGGGTGGCGGAGATGAGACCGCGGCCAAGGCAGACGAGTCGGCAGGCGAGGCCACAGGCAACGCGGGGGCGGGCAAGGCCGGCGCAAACGTGCGTGCGTGCAACGCAGTAGAGGGCCCGGCCAAGACATCTCCTGGGCCAGGCCAGCGAGGGCTGGTGCCGAAACCCGGAGGAGTGAGGCCAGCTCCGCCTGAGCCGACCAGACCAGCTGGAGTGGGAGCTGAAACCAGGGGAGGCGAAGCTTGGAGGGGCGAGGCCGGCTCCGTCTGAGCCGGCAAGGAAGGCCCCACCGAGGGACCTGGCCAAGATATCTCCTAGGCCAGGCCAGCAAGGGAGGCTCCGCCGAGGGAAAACCAACCTCATCAAAGTAAACATGCCGCAAGACGAACACACGACGAGAAACTGGGTCATAGCAGCGAAATCCTTTGGTGTTTGGTTGATAGCCGAGAAAGACACAAGCAAGAGACCGAGGCGCAAGCTTATGTGGGGCGGTGGCGGTGATGTTGGGGTAACAGAAACAACCAAAGATATGAATATCGTCATAGGAAGGGGGAGACCCGACCAGAAGATGATGAGGTGTATAGCTCCATCGCGGTTTGCATGGCCGGATGTTGAGAAGTAGAGTGGCGGTGGCAAGAGCATCAGGCCAAAGCTGGGCGGGCATGTGTGCATGGAAAAGCCGCGACCACCCTCATTGAGGGTCTGAAGAACACGTTCGGCACGACCGTTTTGTTGGGAGGTGTATGGACATGTAAGGCGGAAAACAGTGCCATGAGTGGAGAGAAGATGTCGAATGGCGAGATTATCAAATTCTTTTCCATTATCCGTTTGAAGGTGTGCAATGGTGCGATGAAAGTGGGTGTGGACGTAAGCATAAAAGGATTGGAGAGTGGAGGCGACGTCGGATTTATGGCGCAGCAGAAAAGTCCAAGTGAAGTGAGAAAAATCATCTAAAATCACAAGATAATATGATAAGCCCGAATTACTAGGCACTGGAGATGTCCAAACATCACAATGAATAACATCAAAAGGAAAAGTGGCTATTGATGTAGACGAAGGAAACGGCAAGCGAACGTGTTTTCCTATGCGGCAAGCATGACATGTATGAGCCGCCGATTTATTACATGAAAAAGAAAAGGTGCTCAAAATTTTGTGAAGAGCGTCGGCGCCGAGATGACCAAGTCGAGCGTGCCAAAGCGAGACTTCGGCATGAAGTGCAACCGGGCTGCCACTCATTGTAGGACCACATGGGTAGAGATCATTGGGGGAATCACATCGGTGCAGAACCCTCCGAGAGCGAGCATCCTTGACAGAGAAACCAAGAGCGTCAAACTCAATACTGACATGATTTTCCCGAGTAAGAGTTTTAACAGAGGATAGGTTTTTGATTAAGGACGGTGAAACAAGCACATTATTGAGAGTAAGAGATGACGAGGGAAACGGAAGAGAGGAGGAACCGTGATGAGTGATGGGAAGAGACTGAATTTCAGGCTGGATCTTCAAGGGTGGGTGCACAAAACAAACGTAGCAAGAATAAATCTCCTCTCTCTGTGACCACTGTGCGTAGAAGCGCCCGCTCCAATAAATATGACGGTTTCAAGGTGCCTCCTATTACTGACAGCAGGACCAAGACTTCCAAGGTAAAACCCAAAGTCATTCCCAATGCTGTGTCTGCTGTAGTCATCACTGATATTACTGACGACCAGCCTGAAGATGGAGAAATCCCACCTCCCATGACCATTGAGCAAATTCAGAATATCGCTGTGCAGCAGTGTGCTGTCCCACCTGAAGAAGTCACTGAAGATCTTCTTATGGCAGACAAAGGGGTTGGTTCTTCTTCAACTTCAGCTTAGTGGCCGATTTATTTCCTATCTTTTATGTCTATTTTATTGAACTGGAATGTGTTATGTTGGAACATCCGGGGCATGAACTCAGACCCCAAGCTTTTGGCTTTATCCAATGCTATTGCTACTAGTGGTTGCTCAGTTATTTGTTTACAAGAAACCAAGAAAATTGCTTTTGATAACTCCTCTATTAAAACTTGCTGTCCTAAACGCTTTGACAAATCTACTTTCATCCCTTCGAGAGGGGCCTCTGGTGGTATTTTAACCTTATGGAATAGTGCTATCTTTACTGGCACGGTGTTAATTCAGGAGGAATTTGCACTTGTTACTAAGTTTCAATCCACCAAATCTGCCCAAATATGGACCCTGGTAAATATATATGTCCCATGTTAAGGTGACTCCAGGATTGACTATACCAGCTGGTTACTTAATCTTAATATTCCCCCTAATGAAGACTGGCTCCTTGTTGGGGATTTCAACTACATCCGTAGCCCAGCTAACAGAAATAAACCTGGTGGAAACATTAATGACATGATTACTTTCAACGATTTCATTCGAACACAGGGTCTGATTGAACTCCCTCTCAAAGGCAGAACATTTACCTGGAGTAACATGCAGGAAGATCCATTACTAGAACAATTGGATTGGTTTTTCACCTCAACTAACTGGACTAATTCATACCCCAATACCATTGTAAAGCCTCTCTCTAAACCAGTTTCAGACCACATACCATGTGTAATATCCATTGAAACAAACATACCTAGAAGCAACCTTTTCAGGTTTGAGTCTTATTGGATCCAACATCCTGGTTTTATGGACTTAGTAGCTGCCTCCTGGAACAAACATGTACCTTCAGATAACTATGCCACAATAATTTCCAGGAAACTGAAAACTCTTCGATATGAGCTCAAAAAATGGAGTAAAAAAATTTCAAAGCTAGCTTCGGCTATTGCTAACTCTAATTCTGCACTGGCTGACCTAGACTCTCTGGAAAACAAAAGAAATCTCACAATCCAAGAGAGTAACTTCAGAAGAATTCTCAAAAATCATTTACTCAGATTATTGGAGTATCAAAAACAATATTGGAGAAAGAGATGTACTATAAGATGGGCCAAATTTGGTGATGAGGACCCAAAGTTTTTCAAGGCCATGGCATCTGAGAGGTATCAAAGGAACAATATCGCATCTCTTCAACTAGACAATGGCACCACAATTGAAGATCATATTGGAAAAGAAGCATTAATTTACCAAAGTTTCAAACAGAGATTGGGAACCTCAGGAGAATATCAAATGAAGTTTAACCTTGCAAACATTGTAAAAAAGAGGAATGATCTAGACCAATTAACAGTTCCTTTCTCCAGAGAGGAAATTGACAATGTCATTAAAGAAATGCCAGCAGAAAGAGCTCTAGGACCAGATGGCTTTACAGGAATATTTCTTAAGTCTTGTTGGCATATCATTAAGGAAGACTTCTACAAATTATGTGATCAATTCCATGAAGGAACTTTAAACCTTGAAAGCATCAATGAAGGATATATCACCTTGATCCCTAAAATTGCCTCCCCAGCTACAGTCAATGACTTTAGACCCATCACTCTACTTAATTGCTGTCTCAAAGTGATCACAAAGCTGCTAGCTAATCGTTTGCAAAGGCTCATTCTAAAAATTATACATAGGAATCAATATGGATTCATTAAAGGCAGAGCAATCCAGGACTGTCTTGCTTGGGCATTTGAATACATACACCAGTGCCAAAACTCCAAACAAAAGATTGTGCTCCTTAAGCTAGACTTTGCTAAAGCATTTGATACCATTGAGCATGATGCAATGCTGGAAATAATGAAGCACATGGGATTCAATGAAAAATGGCTTTTATGGATCAAGTCATTGTTCTCTTCTGGTAAATCTTCTGTCCTACTGAATGGAATTCCGGGTAGACAATTTATCTGCAAAAGTGGGGTCCGACAGGGTGACCCACTTTCTCCCCTCATTTTTGTTCTTGCGGCCGATCTCTTGCAAGCAGCCATCAATGATGCCTTCAGACATGGTCTACTTCATTTACCTTTCCCTAGGCAAAACCAAATTGATTTCCCTGTCATCCAATATGCTGATGACACTATTACCATCATGCCTGCAAGCCATGATCAAGCTCATACAATGAAAAACATCCTCACCGACTATGCAACTTCCATTGGCCTCAAAATTAACTTTCATAAATCAACATTGATTCCAATCAACTGTAATGATGCCCTAAGTAAAGATATTGCAGAAATCTTTGGATGTACAATAGGAAAGATGCCATTAACATACCTTGGATTACCACTTGTACTTCAAAACCTTCGGTCCAGGACCTAATGCCTATTGTCTGCAATATGGAAAGAAGACTCACTTCTACATTATCTCTGATGTCCTATGGATCCAAACTTTCCTTACTGAATACGGTCATCACCTCACTTACTATCTTTGCGCTCTGCACGCTAAGATTTCCTCCAAAAATCCTTGAACTCCTAGACAAACTACGAAGGAAATGCCTATGGACAAAGAAGACGGAACAGGGTGAAAAATGCAACTCTTTGGCGGCCTGGGACAGAGTCTGCAGACCAAAACAGAGTGGAGGACTTGGAGTCATTAACCTCAAACTGCAAAGTGATGCTCTCCTTCTAAAATATTTACACAAGTTTTAGAACCGTCTTGACCTACCTTGGGTAGAATTGATATGGACCACATACTATACCAGCAAAATACCACACGCCTCAGACCCATGCGGTTCATTTTGGTGGAGGGACATTCTCAAGCTTACTCCTATTTTTAGAGGAATCTCCAAAGTTACAGTCAACTGTGGAAACAATGTTCTCATGTGGAAAGATCTGTGGTTGGATGAAATTCTTTCTGATACACATCCTAGAGCATTTTCTTATGCGAGAAATGAATACTGCTCAGTCCAAGACTTCTTAACCATAACATCCCTGGAACAGGCATTCTTCCTACCACTATCCTCATAAGCATTACAGGAAGTACAAGATATCCAAGGATTGGTAGCACACATTACTTTGGACAATAACCAAAATGCAAAAGATATATGGTCTTACCCTTGGAAAGGGATTGATTTCTCTGCAAGCAAATACTACAAATTCTGCTTCAAGGATATGAAGGCCCATAAAACTTACCACTGGCTATGGAAATCAAAAGTATCTGCTAAACTCAAGGTCTTTGGCTGGCTTATGTTGTCTGACAGATTAAACACTAGAAACATGCTGAAGAGAAGACACTACAACATTGGTACAAACCTGAATTGCTTACTGTGTGGCCAAAAAGAAGAAGGCATTGATCATTTGATCCTAACATGCCCATTTAGCAGAAACTGCTGGTCAACCTTTGGGATAGACCCTGGAGATCAGGCCACTAGGTTGTCATGGCTAGAGCAAGCTAAACTTATTTGGGGCAGGCCTTTGTTCATGGAAATCATTCTTCAAGCATCCTGGAGCATTTGGAAAGAAAGGAATAACAAACTTTTCAGAAATATAAGCCCCTCCTACCACTCCTGGCTAGCCAGATTTAGGGAAGAGTTTAGTCTTCTCCAATATAGGGTTAAAGACAACAAGAAAGAGTTCATCTTCTTGCTTTTAGACTCCCTACCCTCTGATTAATTGTAATCTTTAGATCTTTTATATCCCCACTCCAAAGAGAGATGGGGTGAGACATGTACATGATGTAACTACTCCTGTAAATGTGCTATAATTATTAATATATGACAGTGGGAGCCTCTCCCACTGTCCCAGTTCCTCAAAAAAAGTGATGGGAAGAGAGGAGCCATCACCTACCACGATGGGAGAGTTGAAGGGATCACTACTAGGGAAAACCCTAATAGTAGCGCTTGAAATATGCATAACAGTAGCGTTGGGTCCAGTGCTACCACTAAGGTGCTACAGCTAACTAGTAGCAGTAGCGCTGGAAAGGGAGCACTACTGCTACTTGTAAGTAGCAATAGCGCTTGTTCTAAAAAGCGTTGCTGCTAAATTTTCCTATATTTTTAAAAATACAACTTATTTTCATTGTGTTCTTTTATATACAGTACTTTCATCATATGATTTTATGACCATGATTACTTATTATATATAAAAGTGGGTGAAATGAACGTGGAGTAGATTCAAGTGGAGGCAACATGTGGTGCATGTCGAAAGTACTACTCTAATCCAAACTTGATCTAGTTTGGATTAGTAGTACTTTCGATGTGCACCACATGTTAGCTTCACTGGAATCTAATCCAGGTTCATTTCACCCACTGTTATATATAATAAGTAATCATGCTCATATAACAACTTAGCATCATTCATCATCGATCATAATAATAAATACCTCATCATTGGTATCATAATAACAAGTCATACTCATCATCATCGATCATACAACTTCTACTCGATACCACATCATCATCATAGTCATCTGACCAATCCTACTTAGTTGTTCTTAGCACATAATCATGAGTATTATTAACTAGGACCTACTACCTTCTCTTAGGTAAAATAGCATAAAACAAGATAGGCCCTGACTCTCCATTATGGAGAATCACTAGTATAAAAAAGGCCTAATGTGAAGCACATCACTACCGGTTTGTAACAAAACCAGCACTAATGTTGCCATTAGCGCCGATTCGAACGGCTAGGCGGTTGGAGCAAATTAGTACCGGTTCGTGGTGAACCTATAGTACCGGTTCGTGCCACGAACCGGTACTAAAGAGGCTGTGGCACGCCGTGGTCCGGATGGGGCCCCACCAGCACCTGTAGTGCCGGTTCTTACCACAAACCAGTACTAGAGGTTTTTAGTTGCAGCGATTTTTTAGTCCCACCACGCTCCACTAACAGGGTTTTTACCACCTTAAATATTTTACTTCTCAAACTATCACTACCACTTGGTCTTCATTGAACTCTATGTGTAGAATTTTTGGCCACAATATGAGTTTTCTCCGGTTTCTAAACCGGTGAGGACTCATATTTTCAATTCAGATTATACACAAAAAGATCATTGATGATCAATGTATTTTTTGATGTATTTCTCCATAAAGAAATATAAGAGCATTTAGGGTACAATTTTAGTAATCTAAATGCTCTTATATTTCTTTACGAACCGGTGCAAAAAAGTAGAGATGGTTACGGCAAAAACTGGATGCACTTCGTGTACAAACTGGACACTCTCTTTCTAAGTATCAGGTTTCAGACGAAAACTTGTGTGTTACACCGGCTATTCAAAATTTTAGTAACTTACTACAACTCCAGACTTTTTCCGTTCATTATGCACCATTCAAATCCACGTCGTCAACTTTCAACCCTTTCTGACATAATTTGATATTTTTGATGCATTTACTGATTTGTTTTGAGCTAAATGACACTGAAATTGAAAAGCACACTGAGGGAGTCCTGGATTAGGGGGTCCTCAGACAAACGTACTATATACTTTGGTCGGACTGTTGGACTATGAAGATACAAGATTGAAGACTTTGTCCCGTGTCCGGATGGGAATCTCCTTTGCGTGGAAGGCAAGCTTGGCGATTCAGATATGTAGATCTCCTCCCTTGTAACCGAGTCTGTGTAACGCTAGCTCCCTCCGGTGTCTATATAAACAGGAGGGTTTAGTCCGTAGGACAATGACAATCATACCATAGGCTAGCTTCTAGGGTTTAGCCTCTCCGATCTCGTGGTAGATCAACTCTTGTAATACTCATATCATCAAGATCATCGTGCCTAAACCTGGGTAAACATTGTGTCCCCCGCCTCCTGTTACCATCCGCCTTAGACGCATAGTTCGGGACCCCCTACTCGAGATTCGCCGGTTTTGACACTGACATTGGTGCTTTCATTGAGAGTTACACTGTGTCGTCGCAATCAAGGCTTTATGGCTCCTTCGATCATCGGCAACGATGCGATCCAGGGTGAGGTTTTTCTCCCCGGACAGACCTTCGTATCCAGCAGCTTCGCACTGCGGGCCAACTCGCTTGGCCATCTGGAGCAGATCGAGAGCTACGCCCATGGACATCAGGTCAGGTTTGGAAGTTTAAACTATACTACCGACATCCGGGGAGACTTGATCTTTGATGGATTCGAGCCCGCGTCAGGTGCGCCGCACAGTCATGACAGGCATGACTTAGCTCTACTGCCAGACAATGTTCAGGAGATCACACTGTGGCAACTCCGGTCCTTGATCTGGAGCAGATCGCGCCATCCGAGGACGGGTGGATGGACCCCGCCCCAGAGGTTGCACACTCAGCGGCGATAGAGCCGAATACAGACTTCACCTCCTACGAGACCTGTGTTGCCGGATCTTTGGATTCGTCCCCGGCCACGGTCTCTGAACCACCTGCATCCGTACCTTTCAAATCTGATTGGGCGCCGATCACGGAGTTTTTCTCCACGGATATCTTTTCAGCACTCGCCCTTGGGCGATGTGCTAAATTCATTAAGGTCTCTCTCCTTGTCAGGAGGCCCTTGGCCGCACTATGTTCGGCTCGACTGGGAAGCGGACGACGAAGAAATTCATCCCCCATCCACCACCCACTTAATAGCCACTGTCGACGACTTAACCGACATGCTTGATTTAGGCTCCGAAGACATCGACGGTATGGATGACGATGCGGAAGACGAACAGGAATCACCGCCCTGAGGGCGCTGGACTGCCACTTCATCACATGATATATATACATGGTGGATACACCCAAAGAAAATGATGACGAGGAACGGGAGGAAGCAGCGAAGGACAATTCCCTTGAGAAGCAACCAAAGCGATGGCGTAAGCGCTGCTCCAAATCCCGCCTCGGCAAAAACAGCGATAACAGTGCAAGAAAGAGTAACACCCCGGTCGACCCTAAAGGAGACAACGACCACATGAACCCAGTGGTGGAGCAAGGTGAACCAGCGAATGGCGAACATAGTACGGAGCCGCTGTCCGGTCACAACGACCCCGAGCGTAAAACTCATCAACCTGTCTTCGGAGACTTGAATAGTCCGGACGACGATGCACACATCATCCCTGAAAGACACTTGGAACAAGAGAACCTTCATAAAAGGCTCATTGAAACCACGCGGAGCCTGAAGAAGTAGAAGCAAAGGCTTAAGACAACGCAGAATACGCTCAATAGCAGATGGAATAAAGTGCTTGACACGGAAGAAAAGTACGGCGGTAATCGCCACACAAAAAGCTATCCAAAGCACAAGATGTTTCCCGAATTCGACGACGAGGCCTTAGAGCCCACTCAGCCGGAAAATAAAACGGCCGATCAACCGGACCGGCCACCCCATGGATGCGACAGGGCGGCTAACGATGACGTACACAAGTCAGCACATGACCTACTTGAGGACCTACACAAAAAAGGCGGTTTGACCAGGTCCATTTACGAACCTAGGAAGCGCATTCTGGCGCAGAATCATCGCCGCCCAAATGACTATACTGACAGAATAATGGTTCGGAATCAAAACCAAACACTACAACCGTCAGACACACCCAAATACAGGGGTGCCGCTCACCCCCTATGCTTCACCGACGTGGTACTGGATCATGAATTCCCAGAAGGATTCAAACCCGTGAACATAGAGTCATACGATGGAACAACAGACCCTGGGGTATGGATTGAGGACTTTATCCTTCATATCCACATGGCTCGTGGAAATGATCTCCACGCCATCAAATACTTGCCCTTAAAGTTGAAAGGACCAGCTAGACACTGGTTGAAAAGCCTCCCCGAAAACTCAATTGGAAGTTGGGAAGAGCTCGAGGACGCTTTCAGGGCTAATTTTCAAGGGACCTCTGTCCGACCTCCAGATGCAGACGATTTAAGTCAGATAATTCAACAACCTAGAGAGTGAGCCCGAAAGCTTTAGAACAGATTCCTCACTAAGAAGAATCAAATTGTCGATTACCCGGACGCTGAAGCCTTAGCGGCTTTCAAACATAGTGTCCGGGACGAATGGCTTGCCAGACACCTCGGCCAGGAAAAGCCAAGGACAATGGCAGCCCTAACAAGCCTTATGACCCACTTTTGCGTGCGCGAGGATAGTTGGCTGGCCCACAGCGGCACCAGCGACCCAAGCACATCCGAAGTCAGGGATGGCAATGGAAAACCATGACGTAGTAAAAGCAAGCATCAAAGCAACAAAGATAGCCCAGACAACACGGCGGTAAATGCCGGATTCAGGGGCTCTCGACCCGGTCAATGGAAAAATCCATTCAAAGGCAACAGAGATGGACCGTCTAGCCTAAACAAGATTCTGGACAGATTATGTCAGATTCACGACACCTCTGATAAACCTGCAAATCACACCAACAGAGTATGCTGGGTCTTTAAGCAGTCCGGCAAGCTAAACACCGAACACAAGGGGAGGGAGACACCAAGTGAAGACGAGGATGAGCCTCACCAACAAAACACTGGGGGACCGAAAAAATTCCCACCAGAAGTCACAACAGTGAACATGATTCATGTAACGAAGAGGAGGAGCACACCCGCACTCCGAGACGTATACACCGTAGAGCTTGTTACCCCCAAGTTCAACCCTTGGTCGGCCTTCCCAATCACTTTTGATCGCAGGGACCACCCGACTAGTATCCGGCACGGAGGATCGGCTGCCTTGGTACTAGACCCTATAATTGATGGATACCATCTCCCCTGAGTCCTTATGGACAGCGGCAGTAGTCTTAATCTGATATATCAAGACATAGTCCGCAAAATGGGGATATACCCAACAGGAATCAGCCAAAGCAATACTACCTTTAAAGGAGTAGTACCAGGCCCAGAGGCCCGCTACACAGGCTCTATAGTACTAGAGGTTGTATTCGATTCTCCCGACAACTTCCGAAGCGAAGAATTAACCTTCGACATCACTCCATTCCGAAGCTGCTATCAAGCACCACTCGGAAGAACAGCCTTCACTCATTTTAACGCAATACCGCATTACGCTTATCTTAAGCTCAAGATGCCCGGTCCACGTGGCATCATCATAGTTAGCAGAAACTCAGAGCGTTCCTTACATGCGGAGGAATGTACGGCGGCTTTCGCAGCCGAACACTGAATGACCCCTCCAACCAGAATAAATGATCGGTAGTCAAGACAGCGAACACGGCTAGATGAGGCCGGCGCCCCCCCTTGTTGTAATAGTTCAGATAAACCCGAGATTGGGTCGATGGATATACCCCCATAGGTGGCGCTAGGGGCTTCCCACATGTAAAAAGGACTATAGTTCGGTTTGACCTTACTTAGATTGAATTTCAATGGTCTATTAATAATAACCAATTTTCCACACGTAGGCTTTCACCTGGGTTTTCTCTCTCTTGCAGATGACAATCGTGCTACACCCGTCGAGGACACTGCACAACGGAGACACAGGCGCAGACGTGCAGCAGGGCCCCGCTCAAAGGTTTCTTTTTAGATTAAGACCCTGTGTAAACCTTTCTCACTGTCTCTTGTTGCTTTACCCCCTCTGGATACTTAACACAACCGAGAGGGATGCTGATGTTATTGGCATTTTCGCCACGTCAGACTGATGCACATACCTAGAAATTAATTCAGGGTTCATTATCAAGGGCTTTGCTCAGCCCGGTATATGTTGTAAAGTCTGAATACCTTAGCGAGTGTTCAGCATTGCGAGTTTGGCCTTATATGCATCAGCTCCGAATCATGTCTTTGGTCAAGTGTTCAGTTTGCTCGGCTCCCGTGTTTTGCCACCTTACGTTCCGCCCTATCGACTAAGGTGGCACCGGGAGAACTACTGCGATTTTGCCCTGGTTCATCTGGGTGAGCACCTCAGTAGAGAAAGTCGAAAACTGACTGTCATGATAAAGCGCGAGAGTGGTCAACCACTTGATGACTTAGTGGAATCTTCGTGATTCCTCCGCATTAACGAAGGACCGGTTTCCCGGTCATGTATGTACGTGCACCGTATTCGGATAAGCACGGAGGTACCAGGGGCTATATAGTAGCCCCACTGTCAAACTCCTATGGCCAAGTGAAAGTGTTAAAGCAATATAGTATGATTGCCTTGTTCGCCACGCTATCTCCTCCTTCATGGACCAAGACGTTGGATCAAGTGTGCATACCTGCTTTTCTGAACACCCCCGCATTATGTGCGTGGGGGCTGAAGCCGACGACTGCAAACTTTCAGGTTATATACATACATAAAACGGCCGCACAGGAGGCATCATAATACTTTCAGGCAAAAGTATAAACATAGCCTTTATAATCCAAATAGCATTGTTTTTACAATTGGGATACATGTCACTCGAACATAATATTCTTCAAGCACTTAGCCTCTATTAAACAAGCGCCTTCTAGGACTTCTCAAAAATAGTGCTCGTCCGAGACCTGGCCTACGGCCGGACCCTGGTTTGCAATAGCGGTGGCATCCATCTCTGCCCAATATGTCTTAACACGGGTGTCGATGTCAAAACCGGCGGATCTCGGGTAGGGGGTCCCGAATTGTGCGTCTAAGGTGGATAGTAACAGGAGGCGGGGGACACAATGTTTACCCATGTTCGGGCCCTCTTGATGGAGGTAATACCCTACGTCCTGCATGATTGATCTTGATGATATGAGTATTACAAGAGTTGATCTACCACGAGATCGTAGAGGCTAAACCCTAGAAGCTAGCCTATGGTATGATTGTTGTTGACCTACGGACTATACCCTCCGGTTTATATAGACACCGGGGGGGGCTAGGGTTACACAGAGTCGGTTACAAGGGAGGAGATCTACATATCCGTATTGCCAAGCTTGCCTTCCATGCCAAGGAGAGTCCCATCCGGACACGAGACGAAGTCTTCAATCTTGTATCTTCATAGTCGAACAGTCCGGCCAAAGGATATACTTCGGCTGTCCGGAGACCCCCTAATCTAGGACTCCCTCAGTAGCCCCTGAACCAGGCTTCAATTACAATGAGTCCACGCACAAATTTGTCTTCGGCATTGCAAGGCGGGTTCGTCCTCCAAATACTCCATAGAAGATCTTGAACACGAGGATAGTGTCTGGCTCTGCAAAATAATTTCCACATACCACCGTAGAGAGAATAATATTTCCACAAATCTAATCTACTGACACGTTTAGCAACATGACATCATGTCATGGCCCGGTCATTATTCGAACCGTTTTTCTCAACCAGCACTGCACATATCGCGAGGGGGTTTTCTTGACACGTCTTGTCGAAGCAGAGATCGTGCCCCCCTTATTACGGGATTTTCATCAATACGGACGTGGGTAACCCAATCGTGCCCGTTGGTATGACTCCTCGATTTTAGGCAAGTCCCAAACGGCCACGAGGAGGACGCTTGATATTTACCCTTTTTATAAAGAGGCCAAGGCATGTCCTTTTTTTCCCTCTCGTGCTCAATCGAATCCTTCCCCCGCCTTGAGTTCCAACACCCAAGGCTTAGGTCAGGCGCTTCGGACCTTCAACCATGTCCGGATCCAACCTTCAAGGTCGGTGGACGCCTTCCTCTATCACAGAGGAAGACATCAAGAAGCTAAGAGAGGCCAGGTATTTGACCTTCAAAATCTTGCATAGGCTGCCTGCTCAAGGGCAGGTCATTCCCACTCCCGAACCAAGTGAGAGTGTTGTATTCATCTCTCACTTCCTCCGAGGGCTAGGCCTCGCTCTGGATCCCTTTGTTAGGGGGCTCATGTTCTATTATGGGCTGGATTTCCATGACCTGGCCCCGGATTCCCTCCTTCACATCTCATCGTTCATCGTCGTCTGTGAGGCCTTCCTCTGCATTACCCCACACTTCAGCCTGTTTCTCAAGACTTTCAATGTGAAGCCGAAGATGATCGAGGGGCAACACGCAGAGTGCAGAGGTGCCGTAATAAGCAAATGCATTGATGTTCCATGGCCAGAGGGCTCCTTCCCAGAGGTGTCCAGTTTATGGCAACGAGAGTGGTTTTATATCATAGCTGGACCAAGTGGGTGGCCGCCCCTGCCTTTCGCTCGGGCCCCCACCACAACTGACGTCATGGATCAACAAGGGGCTGGACTGGGGGCCAGTAAATGATGTGCCGATATTGCAGAGTCGCATCCGAGATCTCCTCGAGAGAGATGTCAGCCTGGTCACGGTAATGTAAGTCATGCTAGTTTGTCGAGTCCCGCCTTGCAAACGTCGACCCCTCCGTATGTGGGAGTTCAACCCGGAAGGACCACGAACTATTCAGCACTTCCTCGGCATGATGCTCGAAGAGATGTACAAATTGTTCTTCGTACCACAAATAAAGTGTCCGGACACCACCGAGGTTGCGGGTCTGAGCTGTATTCGCCCAGATACCCAAGTAAGTAATCCCGTGGCCGAACGCGTTGTTTTTTTATTCATCACATCATCATTCTGAAAAGTCTCTCTTTAACCAGGACTAGGTAACACAGGCGAATATGATCAGGTGTTCGACCCCCCTTCCCGAAGGCTCGGCCAATCCAGTACTAGCCAGAATGCTCGAGCCGGCGCCTTATCAGGCGCCCTCGGGGGAAGATAAAGGGGGAAAAAGAGGCTGAAAGCAGGCCTTACTCATTATTCATCCAAACCGGGGGAATTAGCGCCTCTGCGAAGGAGGATAACCAGGGAGAAGAATCCGAAATTCCCTCTCCCCAAGGAAGGAAGAGGACCACCTCTGAAGACCCGGAAACAAAGGTTTCCAAACGGGGGAAGAAGTCTTTGCTAGAGGGTCCTGCCTCGTCGCGTACCCTTGCTGCATAGTGCCCGCAAGGGGATCAACCCTCTACGGAGTTGTAAGTAAACAAAAAGTACTTAATAGTAAAAATATCCTACATTACTTCTGAAGACAATAACCGAAGCATATATCTTGTAGTTCGGATCGTAACCCTTCTCGACAGAGTTCGTCTTCGGGGGATCTTCTTCCGGAGATGATGGAGAGCGAAACACCTCCCCATGCCACCCCGCCTCATGAGGCGGGCGACCCTGAAGTGTCGTCGCGGAGGGTTTCTCCTAATCCGCCGAGGCCAGAGGATAATCCTTCGGCCACCCGAAGTCCTCAGTATTCGGCTCCTAAAGAGAGTGACAGAAAGAGTCCGGAACCGTCCGTTGTGCGATCGGACGCGCTGAAGGATCTTCTGGAGCAAGCGGCCATCTCAGAAGCGCATCGTACGCTAATGGGTACGGTGATTGAGAGGATTTCATCCGCCGAAAGCGGGTTGCATGAAGCTTTTATGAGTCTGCTAAAAGGCTTTGAGGTACATGAAATAGTGTATGTTTTTAACAGGACCGCACACGCTAGGTGTGCCCTATGCAAATAGTAGCCCCTGAGACTCTGGTTGCCATCGAGAACGGCGGTAAACAGAGGATCATAGTCCCAGGTAATAATCAGGCCGCCTTCATGTGCAGGTGGCGGAAGGTCCGGTGGATAGCCGGACTGGTGAGTTTGTCGAGCTGAAGCGGCAACTTGATGCGGCAGATGCCGACATCGTGCTTGTCAACAAGCGGCTCGACGAGGCACAAGGTATGTGGTTTCTCCAGTGATCAACACATAGTAAGAGGAGCATGATGCTAGTATCTTTAATATGTTGTGACTGCAGATGGAGCTGCCAGCATGGAGACCCTTCGGGCAGAACTTGCCCGAGCCAAGGAACAAGCCAGGAATAGTGATGCGACCGCTCTAAACGCGGTCAAATAGCTGAGGGCCAAACTGGTTGTGCATTGCCAAAGCAAGGAAAAAATAGCCAAGATGGCCGTTGAGTTGAAACATGCCGCCGACCGTTATCAGCTTCTTGAAAAAGAAAGCCAGGTGAAGGCGGCGGACTTGGAGAAGGCCATGGTAGCAGCCAAGGAAGCCCGCTCTAAAATCAGAGCGGCGAAGGAGGAGCTGCGTCAAGCCGGAGATATCGCGGCTGGGAAGCCCTTTTTGTTGCGGACGAAGTTCGGAGATCCAAAGTATGCCCCTCTTGATCAACTATGGAGTTCGGCAGACGCATACGTGGATTTGGCAGCTAGTGCTGCTGATGCGGCCGAGTACTTCAAGGATCAAAAAGATCATGATGTGGAAAGGCTATTCTGGTCACAGTTCCATGTTCCAGTGCGTCTGCTGTTGTTGAATGAGCGAATGGCCGAGTGGACCGAGCTCCATAGGTTGTCCGGGCTTGCCATGAGGTCTATTGTGGATCACCTGTGGCCGCAAGGGCCAAGGCCGAATAGTTATTTTAGTTTAGTGCAACAATTCCTTGGTGTTGTGCCGCACATTGACGCTATGAAGAGGTCGGCGTGCATAGAGGGTGTTTATACTTTTGCCTGAAAGTTTACAGTCATCGGCTTCAGCCCGCATGCATATAATGCGGGGGTGTTCGCAAAAAATGCGTATTCACACTTGATCCAATGTCTTGGTCCATTAAGGAGGTGGTAGCGCGGCGAACAAGGCAATTGGACTATATTGCTTTAACATTTTCACTTAGCCATAGGAGTTTGACGCTGGGACTACTATATAGCCCCTGGTACCTCCGCGCTCTTCCGATTACGGTGCGCGTACATACATGACCGGGAAACGGCCCTTCGTTAATGCGGAGGAATCCCGAAGATTCCACTAAGTCATCAAGTGGTTGACAAGTCTCGCGCTTTATCATGACAGTCAGTTTTCAGCTTTCTCTACTGAGGTGCTCATCCGGATGAACTAGGGCACAATCGCTGTAGTTCTCCCGGTGCCGCCTTAGCCGATAGAGCGAAACGTAAGGTAGAAACACACGGGAGCCGGGAAAACCCAACATTTGACCAAAGACATGATTCAGAGCTGATGCATATAAGGCCAAACTCGCGACGCTGAACACTCCCTAAGGTATTCGGTCTTTATAACATATGCCGGGCTCGACAATGCCCTTACTAATAAACCCCGAGTGTCCAGGTACGTGCAATATTCTGATGTGGCGAAATGCCAATAATGTCAGCATCCATCTCGGTTGTATTGAGTATCCGGAGGATGTGAACAACAAGAGACAGTAAAAAAAGGTTTACGCAGGGTCTTAATCTGAAAAGAAACCTTTGAGCGGGTCCCTGCTGCACGTCTGCGCCTGTGTCTCCGTTGTGCCGTGTCCTGGACGGGTGTAGCACGATTTTCATCTGCAAAAGAGAAGAACTTAGGTGAAAGTTGTCATGCCAAAAAATTGGTTATTCTCGATAAACCATTAAAATTCAACATAAGTCAAGTTGAGCCGAATTAGTCCTGATTACACGCGGGAAGCCCCTGGTACCGTCTATGAGGGTTTAACCATCAGACCAATCTCAAGTATATCTAGTGATGCACCAGACTCGTCTAATCGTGACCGCGGTCTTGATGACCTGTCATTTATTCTGGTTGGTGAGGCCGTCTAGTGCTCGGCTGTTAAAGCCGCCGCATGTTCTTCCGTGCGTAGAGAACGCTCAATATTTCCACTAACTGTGATGGTGCCTCGTGGACCAGGCATCTTAAGCTTAAGAGAAGCGTAATGTGGTACTGCATTAAAACGAGCGAAAGTTGTTCTTCCGAGTAGTGCTTGATAGCCGCTTCGGAATGGAGCAATGTCGGAGTCTAACTTCTCACTTCGGTAGTTGTCGGATGAACCGAATACAATCTCTAGTATTAGAGAGCCCGTTGAGCGGGCCTTTGGGCCTGGTATTACTCCCTTGAAGGTAGTATTACTGTGGCTGATTTTTGTCGGGTCTATCACCATTTTGCAGACTTTGTCCTGATATATCAGATTTAGACCACTACCGTCGTCCATAAGGACTCATGTGAGATGGTATCTGTTTATTATTGGGTCTAACACCAAGGCAGCCAATCCTTCATGCTGGATGCTTGTCGGGTGATCCCTGCAATCAAAAGTGACCAGGCAGGCCAACCATGGGTTGAACTTAGGGGTGACGGGCTCTACGACGCGTATGTCTCAGAGTGCATGTTTGCTTCTCCTCTTCGTCACGTGGATCATGTTTACTATTTTAACCTCTGGTGGGATTTTTTTCTGTTCTCTATTGCTTTGTTGGTGAGGTTCATCCTCGTGTTCGCTTGGTGTCTCCCTCCCCTTGTGTTCGGCGTTTAGCTTACCAGCCGGCTTGAAGACCCAGCATTCTCTGTGGGTGTGATTTGCAGGTTTATCGGGGGTGCCATGAATCTGACATATTTTGTCAGAATCTTGTTTAGGTTGGACGGTCCATCTCTGCTGCCTTCGAAAGACTTTTTCCGCTGACCTGGTCGAGAGCCCCTGAATCCGGCTGTCGGTGTCAAAACCGGCGGAACTCGGGTAGGGGGTCCCGAACTGTGCATCTAAGGCGGATGGTAACAGGAGGCAGGGGACACGATGTTTTACCCAGGTTTGGGCCCTCTTGATGGAGGTAAAACCCTACGTCCTGCTTGATTTATTCTTGATGATTTGAGTATTACAAGAGTTGATCTACCACGAGATCGGAGAGGCTAAACCCTAAAAGCTAGCCTATGGTATGATTGTATGTTGTCCTATGGACTAAAACCCTCTGGTTTATATAGACACCGGAGAGGGTTAGGGTTACACAAGGTCGGTTACAAAGGAGGAGATATCCATATCCGTACTGCCTAGCTTGCCTTCCATGCCAAGTAGAGTCCCATACGGACACGAGACGAAGTCTTCAATCTTCTATCTTCATAGTCCAACAGTCCGGCCAAAGGATATAGTCCGGCTGTCCGGAGACCCCCTAATCCAGGACTCCCTCAGTCGCCCCTGAACCAGGATTCAATGACGTCAAGTCCGGCGCGCAGTATTGTCTTCGGCATTGCAAGGCGGGTTCCTCCTCCGAATACACCCCGAAAGAATTTGAATACAAGGATAGTGTCCGACCCTGTAAAATAAGTTCCACATACCACCGTAGAGAGAATAATATTTCCACAAATCTAATCTGCTGACACGTTTCGGCAACATGACGTTATGTCATGGCCCGGTGATTATTCGAACCGTTTCCTTTAACTAACTCCGCACATAACGCGAGGCTGTTTCCTGACATGTCTTGTCAAAGCAGGGATCGTGTCCCCCTTATTACGGGATTCTCATCAATACGAGCGTGGGTAACCCAACCGCGCCCTCGATTACGGCGCTTGGGGAATAAGCGAGTTCTACCAGGCTAGTGGGGGCGCATGGCTTCGGCCGCCCTTATAAAGGGATAAGGTTTAACCTTTTTCTACCCACGCCTTCTTCCTCCTTGCCTATCCGTTCTTGCGCACTCGAGCCCCAACACCCAAGTCCACATCTTTCTTCTCAACCTCCTCCAAACATGTCCGGAGCGGGAGGCAAGTGGATGGCTTCCTCCATTACGGAGGAACACCTCAAAAAGCTGTGCGGAGCCGGATACTTAGCCACGAATATCGAGAATCGGCTGCCCGCTGCGGGGCAGATCGTCCCTACCCCAGAACCCCATGAGAGGGTAGTTTTCCTCCATCACTTCCTCCGCGGACTGGGGTTTCCCCTTCATCCATTCATCCGCGGTCTCATGTTCTACTACGGGCTGGACTTCCATGATCTGGCCCCGAACTTCATCGTCAACATTTCGGCGTTCATCGTCGTCCGTGAGGCTTTCCTCTGCATCCTCCCCCACTTCGGCCTATGGCTAAAGACCTTCAATATCAAGCCAAAGGTGGTGGGCAGCCAACAAGCCGAATGCGGCGGAGCCATGGTGGGCAAGACGCCCAACGTTATATGGCTTGAAGGCTCCTTCGTGGACACCATAAAGGGGTGGCAATCGGCGTGGTTCTACATCACCGAGCTGCGCGACACCAAATGGGTGGCTGCCCCCAAGTTTCGATCCGGATTCACCACACGGATCACTTCCTGGAAAGAGAAGGGCTTGTCATGGGGTTCATCGGTGGAGCTGGACGGACTCCAAAAATGTATCCTGAACATGACAAGAAAGAAGCTCAAGCTTGTCAACATAGTCTAGGTCATGCTCATCCACCGGATGCTCCCGTGCCAACAAAGGGACTTCAACTTGTGGGAGTTCGACCCGGCCCAGCACCAGACTCTGAGCGAGCTCTTCGACACTACGCACAAGGACGTCTGGAAGGTGTTGTTCAAGGGCGCCGAGGTCCCTCCCTCTCTCACCAAGGACCATGGGCTAAGCGCTAAGCGCCGAGCGCATTCGGTGAGTTCTATACATCCGGTAGGATATTTATTTCCCCTAGCTTAACCATGTGCGGGGTCTGATCACCATGCCTTTGACAGGACTGGGTGGAGACGTCGGGGCAGATTAACTGTCCGACCCCTCTGCCCGAAGACACTGCGGATGCTCTCCAGACGGAGATGCTGACTCCGGCTCCTTACAAGGTGCTGGAGAAGACCAAGAAGGCCAGGGGAACCCGAAAGAGCTCCCGGTGTGCCACGTGTTATTGGACTCATCGTCCGATAACTCCGGGACGCACTCCTCCCCCGAAGACAAGGAGGAAGATGAAGATGTTCCCCCTCTAGTCAGGGGAGACAAGAAAAGGAAGGCCGCCCCTACTAGGGTGGCCGAAGGGTCCAAGAAGGGAAGGACTCTCCTTCCGGACTACTCCACCACCGCCGCAGAAGGCGAAGATGAGTGGCTGCTCAGGGCCAAGCCCCTGGCGAAGTCGTAAGTATTCGGATACCAGAGTGATTCAAAGCATTCCTTTGTCACACTGCTTCTCCTAACTCCAAATTATGATTGTGCAGACCGCCTCGAACCCGTATCGACGTATCCTCGTTGGACGGCTCCCTGGGCTCGTCGGATATGGATAGTGATCCACTTCCGACCGCCAACTCCCCTTGCCCTACGGACAACGCCGAGGTGTTGTCTCAAGAGGCACTGGGTTGAGGGGAGACAGTCCCGGAGGCGCCTCAAAGTGACCTTCCAGACTCCGGGAGTAGGGGGAGGAAAGCCCCCGAGGGCTCCGAGTTTGGCCCTTAGCCAAACACCGCGTCGGAACCTCCAGTGGTTCCGGACTCGGGCAGGCGGCCTCCTTCCAAGAGGGGCAAGACGCCTGTGCCGGTGACCTCTGCCCATCCACAGGCACCGGACAATCTGCTGGGAGCGCTTCGCAGCGCTTCCATTGACGAAGAGCACCGCACTATTATGAGTGCAGTGGTCCAGAAGGTTCAGTCCGCCATGAGCGAACTGACTGAAGCCTGTGCCAGCCTTCTAACAAGCTTTGAGGTAAGTTTTTGAAATATAGGAGAAATATTACCGCATAGACAGTAGCCCATGATGCTCTGTTCGGTGTTCACAAAGAAAAGTCGAACGGGGGATCAAACAATATCGCAGGAGTCTAATATAAGTATGTCTATATGCGTATGCAGGCTTCGCTGCTGGCCTCTGCCGCAGTGACTGCGGAGGTCGCCGCACTGAAGCAGGACCTTAAAGGGTCCAAGGAAGAGCTCGGCCTTACCAAGAGGCAGCTCGAGGAGAACAAAGGTAAGTAGTACCTAGTCTATGGATCTATATAAAAGGAAAGCGATTGCAAAATGACAGGATTATCGTAAATTTGCTAGGGGCCACGACCGAGGTGGCGACCCTGAAGCAAGCGCTGGCCGAGGCCGAAAACAAAGCGGCCAGGGAGCGCACCGAGCGGGAGAGGCATGAGGCATGGGTGGGCGAGGTGTAGCAAGAGAACCACGCTCTCGTGACGAAGCACAAGGCGCTGGAGCTTGACTTGAGGACGCGAGAGTCTAAGCTTGCCACGGCCCTTGAGGGTGCAAAGAGTGCCAAGGCCGAAGCCCAAAAGGCCCTCTAGGAGATTGATGCGATGAAGAAGATAGCAGCGGGTAAGGCATTCTATATGCAAAGCAAGCATGCGAAAGTAAATTACTTGTTACTTACCCGAATCCGGAGCTCTCCAGGAGCATTCGCAGATTTGCCCCGAAGCGTGTCGGATGCCGCAATGTTTTACCAGGCCGAGGAGGGAAGCTCAACGGAGAAGTTGTTCTGGGCCCAATATACTGGTACCGAACACCCGGTGCCTATGAGCGACCAGCTAAAGCAGCTGGTCGAGCTACACAAGGCGGCCGAACAGGCCATGAAGGGCTTTATAGTCCGACTATGGCCTGGCCATGCCCTTCCGAACAGCTACTTCGGCCTGGTGAGGCAGCTTGTGGATGCCTGCGCACGGCTGGAAGTCATCAAGTGGTCCGTCTGCATCGAAGGTGCACACCGGGCTTTCGCCCGTGTGAAGATGCAATAGGCCAAACTAGACGCCGTGAAGCTGATCAAGGAAGGGCCGTTGGAGGGCAAGGAGCATCGCCACCCCGAGATGTACTATGAGGGTGTCATGAAGGGTGCCCGTCTCGTAGCGGACGAGTGTACCAAGGATATAATATTTGAGTGAACTCGCTCGTGTAATCCTGTATTCATGAAAACTTGTTCATATGCGCTGTGCAACGCTTGTTTAAATTTAAAATATTACCTTCTGTTTAGTTGTTTATCAGATCTGAGAGATGGCTAGTCATCGGCTTCTGCCCCATGCCACGAGTGCTGGGGTGTTCGGGATAAACCTGAGCACTCTTGTTCCCATTTTTGTGTCCTTCGAGGGAGGTGCTCAGCACAACGAACAAGGAAATCGGACTATAATGCATTATCACTCTCACTTAGCCATAGAATTCTATAATTTTAAATTTCGGTGAAGCCCCTAGTATTATGAGGGCCAAATCTGGGGCACGATACATGCCTTAAGCCGGACAGGGCCGACTCCTCTCTCTAAGCAGCATAATTCATTAAGGACTCGAAAACCTCTCGAACAGCGACTAGTCTCTCGCCTTATCATGACAGTCAGTTTTAGCTTTCTCTACTGAGGTGCTTAGCCCAGCAGACCCGGGGCACAATCGCAGTAGTTCTCCCAGTGCTACCTTAGCCGATATAGCGGAACGTAAGGTACCAATACATGGGAGCCGGGCAAACCCAACTATTGACCCAAGACATGATTCGGAGCTGATGCATATAATGCTATAAGTTCGAGGTGCTGCACTATCGAAAGTGTTCGGACTTCTCATGCTGTATTGTGGGGTATGCTTAAGCCCCTAGCATATTGGCCGTACCAGAGTGTATGGGTGTTGGATGTCACGAATGAACATATATATATAAGGAAGAATGCAATAAAAGCCTTAATGCAATGCATTGTTTATTAAAAAACGTGCGTTAGAGCAGAATGATACAGATAGTGCGATAAGCAAAAAGTAGGACTATGTCCCCTCCAAGGGCAAGCTGAGGAATAATATTAAAGCAAGTATTTCACTCGTTATCGTAATCCACCTGGGAGTTCTATGGTGTGATGTAGCTTTCTGCCTCCTTGGTTGCTGCATCATGTGTTCGGCAATCATGCCGCCGGACAGGGTTTCCAGAGATTAATGTCCTGAAAGAGAGAAAAATAAAAAAGCGAGAAGCCCCTAGTGCGGTTTAAGCCGCGTCTTGGGGCGTGTCGTAGTTGTGCCCCCTTCCCCGCCCGTGCCCATGGTATTTTTAATGCGTAATTATGTACGCGTGGCACGGGTTTCACCGTTTGGCTGGGACCGAGGTGGGGGCCGCATTGCTATGCGAGCTCGGAACGTGCCAGGCGGTACAATTGTCGATTACTTCGGGCGCGCTTGAAGTTGTCCGGGTCATTAATCGCCGAACTAGTGGGTTGCCTTAAGAGGCTGCTTTGTGCTTCTGCTCCGAGGGCGGCAGTGTGCTCCTCCGTTCAGAGAGAGCGCTCTGTGTTTCCATTAACTGTAATGACCCCCCGATATCCTGGCATCTTGAGCTTGAGGTATGCATAATGCGGTACCGCATTGAATCTCACAAATGTGGTTCGCCCGAGCAATGCATGATAACCACTGCGGAACGGGACTATATCGAAGATTAACTCTTCGATTCAGAAGTTATCCGGGGATCCGAAGACCACTTCCAGTGTGACTGAGCCTATGCAATGGGCCTCTACACCTGGTATGACGCCTTTAAAGGTCGTTTCTGTGGGTTTGATCCTTGAGGGGTCTAAAACAATTTTGTGCACTGTGTCCTGGTAAAGCAAGTTCATGCTGCTGCCGCCATCCATAAGGACTCGAGTGAGGTGAAATCCGTTAATGATTGGGTCTAGGACCAGTGCGCGAATCCGCCATGACGGATACTAGTGGGGTGGTCCCTCCAATCAAAGGTGATCGGACGGGAGGACCATGGGTTGAACTTTGGGGCAACTGGCTCCAACGCATATACGTCCCTGAGCGGACGCTTCCGGTCCCTCTTAGGGATGTTGGTTGTGTATATCATGTTCACCGTCCGCACTTGTGGGGGAACCTCTTCTGTCCTCCGATGTTCGGCTGCTGGGGCTCTTCCTCGTCATCGCTATGTGGCCCCTTATCTTAGCTTTCGGCGTTCAACTTACCAGCCTGCTTGAATACCCAACAATCCCTATTGGTGTGGTTGGCTGGCTTGTCGGGGGTGCCATGTATTTGACACTAGCGATCTTGTATTCGGTCCAAACTGGATGGGCCCGGAGTGCTTCTTTTAAATGGCTTTTTCCGCTGACCAGGTTTAGAGCCTTTGAATCCGGCATTGACTGCCGTATCCTCGGTATTGTCGCTGTTAATGTGGCGCTTATATTTGTTGCGATGTGACCTGCCATTGCCGTCCTTAGTATCCGAAGTACCACGGTTCTTTGATATGTTATTACTGCGAGCCAGCCAGCTGTCTTCTCCCGCACAAAAGCGGGTCATGAGTGTCGTGAGGGCTGCCGTAGATTTCAGCTTTTCCTGACCAAGGTGCTGGGCTAGCCACTTGTCGCGGATGTTGTGTTTAAAAGCTGCTAGGGCCTTTGCATCCGGACAGTCGATGATTTGATTTTTCTTTGTTAGGAACCGTGTCCAGAATTGCATGGCCGATTCCTCTGGCTACTGAATTATATGGCTCAGGTCATCGGCGTCTGGTGGTCGCACATAAGTGCCCTAAAAGTTATCGAGAAATGCGGCTTCCAGATCTTCCCAACAACCAATGGACTCTACTGACAAGCTGTTGAGCCAATGCCGAGTTGGTCCTTTAAGTTTGAGTGTGAGGTATTTGATTGCGTGTAGGTCATCACCGCGGGCCATGTGGATGTGGAGGAGGAAATCCTCGATCCATACCGCAGGATCTGTCATGCCGTCGTATGATTCTATGTTTACGGGTTTGAAACCCTCTGGGATTTGATGATCCATTACTTCATCTGTGAAGCATAAGGGGTGTGCGGCACCTCTGTACTGGGCTATATCGTGACGCAGCTCCAATGAGTCTTGCCTGCTGTGTTCGGCCCGGCCGGATTTACTTTTACTGTATCCGGCGTGACGTTTATCGTCTCGCATAGTGGCGCGCCCTCGTGATCTGTAGATCGATCTTGCATGTTTTGCTTTGTCCTCCAATACGTCTCGTGGGTCTGGCGTATTTCCCCATGCCTCTTCATTTGAATGGCATTGGGGTGCAGGCTGAGCTTTTGGCTGGAATGCCTCTCTATCGCGGCCACGAGGTGGCCGATCAGCCGCGTCATACGCTTCTTCCTCCGGCCGGGGTAGCAACCTGCATTTTGGGTAACGCTTGGAGGGGCGTTCGAGTTTATATTCCTCGGCCACGAGGACTTCAGTCCATCTGTCAGCTAGCAGATCTTGATCAGCTTGAAGCTGCTGCTATTTTTTCTTAAGGCTATTTGCCGTGGCTATAAGCCGGCGCTTGAAGCACTCTTGTTCGATGGGATCCTCTGGCACGACGAATTCATCATCGTCGAGGCTTGCCTCGTCTTCGGAGGGGGCATGTAATTATCATCCTCCGCCTCTCCATCTGCCGCTCTCTTTGGAGGGCTGGCCTCTCCATCCTCCTGTCCTATATCATGCTGGAGGGGGTTGTTGCCATCTTCGGCACTATCCGGGGTGTTAGTATATCCTATGCCGATATCACCACTTTTGCTTTGGCGGGACATAGAGCGGCACCGCTGACGTCGGCGCTTGGGTTGCTTCCTGGAGGGGTCATCATCCGTTGTTTCATCGCCATTGCCTTCTTTGGGTGTGTCCACCATGTATATATCGTATGATGAGGTGGTTGTCCAGTGCCCTGTGGGCAGTGGTTCCTCTTCGTCTCCCGCATCATCGTCCATACCGTCGATGTCTTCGGAGTCGAAGTTGATCATGTTGGTTAAGTCATCGACAATGGCTACTAAGTGGGTGGTGGGTGGGTAGCGAATTTCTTTGTCATCCGCATCCCAATCCTGCCGGACATAGTTCGGCCAGGATCCTCCTGACAAGGAGAGAGACCTTAATGAGTTCAGTATGTCGCCAAAGGGCGAGTGCTGAAAAATATCCGCGGAGGTAAACTCCATGATCGGCGCCCAATCGGATTCGCTAGGAACGAGTGCAGGCGGTTCGGAGTTCGTGGCCCGAGAAGGATCCGGCAGTCTGACAACACGGCTCTTGTGCAGGGTAAGGTCGATGTTCGGCTCGATCGCCGCTGAGGGTAAGGTCTCCGTGGCGGGGTCCATCCACCCGTCCATGGATGGCGCAACTGGCTCCGAATTGAGGGTCGGAGCAGCTGCCGGTGCGATCTCCTGAACACTATCTGATGGTAGAGCTAAATCGTACTCATTGTGACCGTGTGATGCACAAGGCAGAGGCTCGAATCCATCGAAGATCAAGTCTCCGCGGATATCGGCTGTGTAATTTAAGCTTCCAAACCTGACCTGGTGGCCAGGGGCGTAACTTTCGATCTGCTCCAGATGGCCAAGCGAGTTGGCCCGCAGTGCGAAGCCGCCGAACACAAAGATCTGTACAGGGAGAAAAGTCTCACCCTGGACTACATCGCTATCAATGATCGTAGGAGCCATCAAGCCTAACGACAACGACACACAGGAACTCTCAATGAAAGCACCAATGTCGGTGTCAAAACCGGCGGATCACGGGTAGGGGCTCCCGAACTGTGCGTCTAAGGTGGATGGTAACAGGAGGCAGGGGACACGATGTTTTACCCAGGTTCGGGCCCTCTTGATGGAGGTAAAACCCTACATCTTGCTTGATTTATTCTTGATGATATGAGTATTACAAGAGTTGACCTACCACGATATCGGAGAGGCTACACCCTAGAAGCTAGCCTATGGTATGATTGTATGTTGTCCTAAGGACTAAAACCCTCTGGTTTATATAGAGACCGGAGAGGGTTAGGGTTACACAAGGTCGATTACAAAGGAGGAGATATCCATATCCGTACTTCCTAGCTTGCCTTCCACGCCAAGTAGAGTCCCATCCGGACACGAGATGAAGTCTTCAATCTTGTATCTTCGTAGTCCAACAGTCCGGCCAAAGGATATAGTCCGGCTGTTCGGAGACCCCCTAATCCAGTACTCCCTCACCGGCGTTTACCGCCGTATTATCTGGGTTGTCTTCTTTATTTCGGCGCTTGCTTTTACTGCGTCGTAGTTTTCCATTGTCATCCCTGACTTCGGATGTGCTTGGGTCGCTGGTGCTACTGCGGGCTAACCAGCTATGTTTGCCCGTGCAAAAGCGGGTCATGAGGCTTGTCAGGGCTGCCAGTGTTCTCGGTTTTTCTTGGCTGAGGTTTCTGGCGAGCCATTCGTCTCGGACGCTGTGCTTGAAAGCTGCTAAGGCTTCGGCATCCGGGCAGTCGATGATTTGGTTCTTCTTAGTGAGAAACCTATTCCAAAGCTTTCAGGCTGACTCTCCGGGCTGTTGAATTATATGACTTAAATCGTCTGCATCCGGAGGTCGGACATAGGTCCCTTGAAAATTAGCCCAAAAAGCATCCTCGAGCTCCTCCCAACTTCCAATGGAGTTTTCGGGGAGGCTTTTCAGCCAGTGCCAAGCTGGTGCTTTAAGCTTGAGGGGCAAGTACTTGATGGCGTGGAGATCGTCTCCGCGAGACATATGGATATGGAGGATAAAGTCCTCAATCCAGACCCCAGGGTCTGTGGTCCCGTCGTACGCCTCTATGTTCACTGGTTTGAATCCTTCTGGAAATTCGTGGTCCAGCACCTCATCAGTGAAACATAGGGGGTGTGCAGCACCCTTGTATTTGGATGTATCATGGCGTTCGGACGGTTGTAGTATTCGGTTTTGATTTTGTGTCGGAGCGCGCTTCCTAGATCCGTAGATGGACCTGGTCATACTGGATTTTTGGCGCAAGTCCTCACGTAGATCGTGTGTTGACTTATGTGCGGCCTTGTTAGCCGCTCTATCGCGGCCACAAGGTGGTTGATCCGGCCGGTTGGCCATTTTATTTTTTGGTTGAGTGGGCTCTACGGCCTCATCATCAAATTCAGGTAATACCTTGCGCTTTGGATAGCCCTTTGTGTGGTAACTTCCACCATACTTTTCTTCGTTGTCGAGCACTTTGTTCCACCTGCTGTTGAGCGTATTTTGTGCGGCCTTAAGCCTTTGCTTCTGCTTCTTCAGACTCCTCGCTGTGGCAATAAGCCTAATGCGGAGGTTCTCTTGTTCCAAGTGCCTTTCCGGGATGATATGTGCATCTTCGTCCGGACTGTTTTCCTCCTCGGAGGGAGGTTGATGAGCTTTATCCTCGGCGTCGCCATGTTAGGACATCGGATCCGTACTATGTTTGCCGTTTGCAGTTTCATCGTGCTCTGCCGCTGGGTCAATGTGGTCGTCGTTTCCTCTGGAGTCGATTGGGCTGTTATTTTCTCTTGCGTTGTCTCGCTGTTTTTGCCGAGGCGGGATTTGGAGCGGCGCCTACGCCGATGCTTTGTTTGCTTCTTAGAGGGGTCATCCTCCGCTGTCTTGTCGCCATTGCCTTCTTTGGGTGTATCCACCATGTATATGTCATGTGATGAAGTGGCTATCCAGCGCCCTGTGGGCAATGGTTCTTGTTCCTCTCCTGCATTGTCGTCCATGCCGTCGATGTCTTCGGAGTCGAAATCGAGCATGTCGGTTAAATCGTCGACAGTGGCTACTAAGTGGGTGGTGGGTGGGCAGCGAATTTCTTCGTCGTCTACATCCCATTCTAGCCTAACATAGCTTGGCCAAGGTTCTCCTGACAAGGAGAGAGACCTTAATGAATTTAGCACATCGCCGAAAGGCGAGTGCTGAAATATATCCGCGGAGGTAAACTCCATGATCGTGCCCAATCAGATTCGATAGGCACGGACGCAGGCGGCTAGAAGCCTATGGCCGGGGACGAATCCAATGGTTCGGCAACACGGCTCTCGCAAGGGGTGAAGTCAGTATTCGGCTCTATCGCCACTAGGAGTGCGGCCTCCATGGCGGCGTCTATCCTCCCATACTCGGATGGCGCAATTTGCTCCGGATTGAGGGCTGGAGTAGTTGTAGATGCGATCTCCCGAACACTGTCCGACGACAGAGTTACATCATGCTCGTCGTGATTGTGCAGCGCACCTGACACGGGCTCGAATCCGTCAAACATCAAGTCTCCGCGGATGTTGGCAGTGTAGTTTAAGTTTCCGAACCTGACCTGAAGGCCAGGGGCATAGCTCTTGATCTGCTCCAGATGGCCAAGCGAGTTGGCCCGTAGTGCGAAGCCGCCGAATATGAAGGTCTATCCGGGGAGGAAAACCTCACCCTGGACCGCATCGTTACCGATGATCGAAGGAGCCATCAAGCCTTACAGTGACGGCACAGTGGAACTCTCAATGAAAGCACCAATGTCGGTGTCAAAACCGGCGGATCTCGGGTAGGGGGTCCCGAACTGTGCGTCTAAGGCAGATGGTAACAGGAGGCGGGGGACATGATGTTTACCCAGGTTCGGGCCCTCTTGATGGAGGTAATACCCTACATCCTACTTGATTGATCTTGGTGATATGAGTATTACAAGAGTTGATCTACCACGAGATCGTCGAGGCTAAACCCTAGAAGCTAGCCTATGGTATGATTGTTGTTGTCCTACGGACTAAACCCTCCGGTTTATATGGACATTGGAGGGGGCTAGGGTTACACAGAGTCGGTTACAAGGGAGCAGATCTACATATCCGTATTGCCAAGCTTGCCTTCCACGCCGAGCAGAGTCCCCATCCGGACACGAGACGAAGTATTCAATCTTGTATCTTCGTAGTCCAACAGTCCAACCAAAGGATATAGTCCGGCAGTCCGGAGACCCCCTAATCCAGGACTCCCTCAACGGGCAAGAGCCATCCGTGCACCCTCTATGCATGCCAACCTCTTTACAGCGTTGATATGAGGCACAACACCAAGGAATCGATGCACTAAACTAAAATAACTATTCGGCCTTGGTCATCCTGTCCAAAGATGATCCACGACAGACCTCATGGCAAGCCCGGACAACCAATGGAGCTCAGCCCACTCGGCCATTTGCTCATTTAACAGCAGCGGACGCGTCGGAGCACTGAATTGCGACCAGAACAACTTTTTCACTTCATGATCTTTTTGATCTCTGAAAAAAGCAGTCGCATCAGCAGCACTCATTGCCAAGTCCGAATACGCGTCTGCAACACTCCATAATTGACCCAAAGGGGCATACTTCGGATCTCCGAACTTCGTCCGCAACAAAAAGGGCTTCCCAGCCGTGATATCTCCGGCTTCACGGAGCTCCTCCTTCGCCGCTCTGATTTCAGAACGGGTTTCCTTGGCTGCTTCCATGACTTTCTTCAGGTCAGCCGCTCTCGCTTGGCATTTCTTTTCAAGAAGCTCATATCGACCAGCGGCATCTTTCAGCTCATCAGCCATCTTGGCTATTTTATCTTCGCTTTTGCGATGAGCAGCCTATTCGGCTGTTAAGTCTTCGGCCGCCTTTAGGGCGACTGCATCACTTCTCCTGCCTTGTTCCTTGGCTTGGGCAAGTTCCGCCCGAAGGGTCTCCATGGCAGCAGCTCCATCTGCAGTCAAAACGTATTATAGATACTAGCATCACGCTCCTCTTAATACTTGTTGACCACCCGAAAATACATACCATGTGCCTTGTCAAGCCGCTTGTTCACAAGCGCAATGTCGGCGTCTGCCGCGTCTAGTTTCCGCCTTAGTCCGGCAAACTCACCAGTCCGGCAAGCCACCGGACCGTTCGCTGCCTACACATGAAAGCAGCGCAATCATTACCTGGGACTATGATCCTCTATTTGCCGCCTCGGGACAACGACCAGAGTCTCAGGGGCTACTATCTGTATAGAGCACAGCTACCGTGTGTGGTACCGTTAAATTTTTTTTGCGTACCTCAAAGCCTTTTAGCAGGCTCGTAAAAGCTTCATGCAACCCACTTTTGGCGGATGAGATCCTCTCAACCACCATACCCATTAAAGTATGATGCTCCTCCGAGATAGCCGCTTGCTCCAAAAGACCCGTCAATACGTCCGGTTGCGCACCGGACAACCCCTGACTCTTTCTATTACTCCTCTTAGGAGTCGAATACTCCGGACTTCGGGTGGCCGAAGGGTTACCTTCTGGCCATGGCAGATCATGAGAAATCCTCCGTGATGACACCTCAGGGTCATCCGCCCCAGGAGGCAGGGAGACAAGGGGAGGCGTTTCGCTCTCCATCATCTCCGGAAGAAGATCCCCCGAAGATGAACTCTGTCGGGAAGAGCTACGATCCGGACTGCAAGACATACGTCTCGGTTATTGTCTGTGGAGATAAAGCAAAATATATTTACCAAAAGTACTTTTGTTCACTTACAGCTCGGTGGAGGGATGATCCCCTTGCGGGCACTGTGCGGAAGGAATGCCCTTCGGGCCAGGGCCCCCTGGCGAGGGGTTCTTCTCTTGTTTGGAAACCCTTGTTTCCAAGTCTTCCAGAGCGGTCCTTTTCCTTCCTTGGGGAGAGGGAATTTCAGATTCTTCTCCCCGATTATCCTCCTTCGTGGAGACACTAATTCCCCCGGTTTGGACGAGTAATGCGTGAGGCCCGCTTTCGGCTTCTTTATCCCTCCCTTTATCTTCCCCTGATGGCACTTGATAAAGTGCATGCTCGAGCATCCTGGGTAGTACAGGATCCGGTGAGCCTGCGGGAAGGGGAGCTGAACACCTGATCATCTTCGCCTTTCTTATCCAGTCCTGGCCAAGATCGATTTTTTCAGAATGATGTTATGACAAATAAAAAGACAGCATGTTCGGCCGCAGAATTACTGACCTGGGTATCTGGACGGTTGAAGTTGAGACTCGCATCCTCGGTGGTGTCCGGACACTTTATTCGTGATCCGAAGAACAAATCATACATCTCTTCAAGCGTCATGCCGAAGAACTGTTGAATAGCTCGCGGTCCTTCCGGGTTGAACTCCCACATACGAAGAGATCGATGTTGGCATGGCAGGACCCGACGAACTAGCATAACTTGCATTACTTTGACGAGACTGACATCCCTCTTGGGGAGATCTAGGATGCAACTTTGCAATGTCGGCACGTCATTAACCGGCCCCCAGTCTAGCCCCTTGTTGACCCATGAAGCCAGTTGTGGTGGGGGCCCCGAACGGAAGGTGGGGGGAGCCACCCACTTAGTACTTCGGGGAGCTTTGATGTAAAACCACTCCCTCTGCCATAAGTTAGATATCTCCGGGAAGGAACCCTTTGGCCATGGGGCATCGACGCCTCTGCTTATTGTGGCACCTCCGCATTCTGCGTGTCGCCCATTGATCATCTTCGGCTTCACATTGAAGGTCTTGAGCCATAGGCCAAAGTGTGGGGTGATGCGGAGGAAGGCCTCACATACGACGATAAATGATGAGCTGTGAAGAATGGAATCCGGAGCTAGATCGTGGGAATCGAGCCTATAATAGAACATGAGCCCTCTAACGAAGGGATCAAGACTAAAGCCTAGCCCTCGGAGGAAGTGGGAAAAAATATGACTCTCTCGTTGGGTTCGGGAGTGGGGATGACCTGTCCTCGGGCAGGCAGCCTGTGCGAGATTTTGGCGGTCAGATACCTGGCCTCCCTTAGCTTCTTGATGTCCTCCTCTGTGATAGAGGAGGCCATCCACCAGCCCTGAAGGTTGGATCCGGACATCATTGAAGGTCCGAAGAGCTTCGCCTAAGCCTTGGGTGTTGGAACTCGTGGTGGGGGAAGGGAGGGATTGAGCGCGATAAGAAAAGGACAGGCTTTGGCACCTTTATAAAGAGGGCGAATAACTAGCGTCCTCCGCGTGGCCATTTGGAACTTGCCTAAAATCGAGGAGTCGTACTGACAAGCATGATTGGGTTACACATACCCGTATTGATGAGAATCCCGTGATAAGGGGACACGATCTCTACTTCGACAAGACGTGCCAATAAAACTCCCTCGCAACACGTGCAGTGGCTGGCTGGGAAAAACGGGTCGAATAATGACCGAGGCCAGGGCGTAATGTCACGTTATGAAAAGTTGTCAGCGGATTAGATTTGTGGAAATATTATACTCTCTACGGTGGTATGTGGAATTTGTTTTGCAGAGCCGGACACTATCCTTGTGTTCAAAATATTCTATGGAGTATTCGGAGGAGGAACCCGCCTTGCAATGCCGAAGACAATCTGCGCGCCGGACTCATAGTCATTGAAGCCTAGTTCAGGGGCTACTGAGGGAGTCCTGGATTAGGGGGTCCTCGGACAGCCGGACTATATACTTTGCCCGGACTATTGGACTATGAAGATACAAGATTGAAGATTTCGTCCCGTGTCCGGATGGGACTCTCCTTTGCGTGGAAGGCAAGCTTGGCGATTCGGATATATAGATCTCCTCCCTTGTAAACGACTCTGTGTAACCCTAGCTCCCTCCGATGTCTATATAAACTGGAGGGTTTAGTCCGAAGGACAACAACAGTCATACCATTGGCTAGCTTCTAGGGTTTAGCCTATCCGATCTCGTGGTAGATCAACTCTTGTAATACTCATATCACCAAGATCAATCAAGTAGGATGTAGGGTATTACCTCCATCGAGAGGGCCCGAACCTGGGTAAACATTGTGTCCCCCGCCACCTGTTACCATCCGCCTTAGACGCACAGTTCGGGACCCCCTACCCGAGATCCACCGGTTTTGACACCGACACACACTACTAGGAAAAAGGCTACTAGCAGCATGGGTAAAATGGCTACTAGCAGCGCGGGTACCTGCGCTACTAGTATCGCGCTACAGCTAATAGTTAGTAGTAGCGTGGGAGAAACCCGTGCTACTACTAACTTTGTTAGTAGTAGCATGTGCCACCCATGCTACTGCTATTACAGACTCGCGCTACTCCTAATGAAGTAGTAGTAGAGTGCCTACAATACCAACGCTACTAGTATCCTAAATACTAGTAGGGCACTTTTTTCCCAACGCTACTAGTAGCAAATTAGGACTTAAAAAATAAAAATAGATGCAGTATTCATGAATGGAGATCAGAGACACGTCCAGTGCAAAATAAATTTCATAGAACCATCTTAACATTTGCAGTGTTCATGGATGCAACATTCAACAACTCAACTCGAAGAGATCACGAGGGCACACACAACCATCATCAAAAGGTTGGTACCTTACCTAGCGTTTCACCACCAACCTAACCAGGCCACTTCTCTAGATGTATGTACAAAGTGTCGAGGTCCTCCACCTTGAGGAACTCCGGACGGTGGCGTCGTCCTCCACCTCGGTGACCTCCGGACGGTTGCGTTGAGGTCCTCCACCCCGGGGACCTCCTGCGTCGCAATCACCTGGACAATAATCTGTATGACACGGTCGCGGGGCTTCACGGTGAAGTCTGCCTTCGAGTAGTTGAAGAGCAGGACTCCCATCGGGCCGCAATAGTCCTCGTCGATCACCCTTCACCCAGTCGAGAAAGTGAAAACTTGTTAGTTTGCGCCCTCGTGCAGATCCAGTAGGGTATTTTCTTCAATTTTCTGTCTCTTTTAGTCTATTATGAATCTTCAAACCAGAAAAACACCTACTAAATGCATACCCTACGTGTTCATGCTATCTTCTTGTTTTGGTGCATTCAAGAAATACTAGTGTATTTGAGCTATATATGCTTGAAATATTTGACAGTTAACATCTGTTCAAAATTTATCATTTCATGGATAGGGAAATCACCAATAAAGTACATCAGAAAATTGATTCCCACTACTCTTCAAAACAGCGCCGGGGTCGATGTTGACTCTCCTGAGAGCACCATTTTAAATCGAGCGGAAAAATGTACAGAGGGTGTGATCTAAACGCTCTTATATTAGTTTACAAAGGGAGTAGTATATAAGGATGCCCATCATCTTGTGGAAAAATGTACTAGCCTACCAATAATGAACTATTCACGTTGAACAATTTAAATTCGAACAATTGTGAATAATGATTCAGCTTACACATCTTATAAAAAAAATGGTCAACTCCATGACGTATCCATCAACTACCTAAATTATAACATGGAAACCTTCCATAATACATAGACGGGATAGAGATAGCAAAATGGATCATGCTTGAGATAGAGATTCTTACTGCAAATCTTAACAGAAGACATGACTTGCCAACACCTGAGTCTCCAATAAGCAATAGCTTAAAGAGGTAATCACTGCATGGTCAAATAGGAGAATGTTAGTCTCCAGCAAACACAGTGCACAGAGAATAAAACAAGTAGTGGTGACATTTTCAAGATGATAAAAAAGGGCAGCACCCTGCACGTAGCTCCTGCTTGCGCAGGGTTTGTGGAAGGGTCCGGCCACTTCCAAAGATGATAATAAGATACAATAACTATGTCCAGGCTTGGAAGATTGAAAATAAAGTAAAAGAGAAATGTATTCAAGATAATAACACACAACAATTAGATGGAATAATATTGTCAGGCTTAGACAAGTAAGCAACGACAGATGAAGGGACATTTTGTTGTTTAATACTCAACCAAAATGCCAGTTTTGCTAAGCTAATAGATCCCTATGTACTAGTGTGTGATTACTGTGATAGAATGTAAAAATAGTTCCCCTTGCAGCATTAAGATATAATGATATTGTAACATTGAATGAGTGGAGTGCAACCACAGTTACAGCGGTAACCGAACAAACAGTTATATCAGCCCATGACTGTCACAGTTATACAACATGAAGAGACAGAGCATCTGGCCGTGCTTGTAAAGGATGTTAAGCAGACTTGTGCACTCTACCCACATCTGCAGTGTGGAGACGGATTGGATCATGGATGCAAAATGACTGCGAAACTAGAGATGGTGCAAAGTGACATTAGCATACATAATTCACCAAAACTGACCTATTCTCTGTTCCTCTGTCTTGTTCTTTTACTGCCATTAGATAGTAGTAGTAGGAATCTAAAATCCACAGTAAACAATGCTGGAAACACTAATCATAACGACCGGGAAAAAAGATAGTACATCCACCCAGCGGCATGGAGCGAGATAGGTGCACACAGCAAACGATTTCGCATCAGATTTCACCTAATTTAAACACAAATTCTGCTGGAAATGTTGCATTCCCCTCACGGACACGATCTAGACCAAGAAAAAAATGGCACGATTCTGCTGGGATCGAGAGTCAACCCCCGCGTGCGCCAGATCCAGCGAGATCTCAGCCTAAAAGCCCCAGCCCCGATCGGAACTGATGGGGCGAAGCAGAGGCGGGAGGGAGGGACTTACTACTCGGGATTCATGGCGGGATCTGGGTGCTCCCGCGGCGTCCAACTCTCTTGCATGCAGGAGGACGAGGATCGGCTTGTCGGCGGGGATCGAGATCGAGTCCTGGGCAGGCGGAGGCAGGCGGCCTCACGACTTCCCCGAGTTCTTGGCGTCTCGCTCTTACCGTGAATCAAGCATCAATAGGCTGGGAGAGGACTTGGCTCTAGCAGGCCAGCCCGATTTTAGACCAGGATCCTCGGAACCGGCCGGCGTGGGTGGTGGAGGCGGCGAGGAGATCGTGGGGAGAGGAGCCGGGGTGGGGTGGACCGAGGAACATGTGAGTTTGTGAAAGAGTATTTTTTTAGTGATGAGAGAGAGAGAGAGTGGTGGGGTGGACACGCTTAGTAGTAGCGTGGGGATCTTACCTGCGCTACTACTACTTACTTAGTAGTAGCGCCGGTTTTATACTCCTCGCTACTACTATGGCCTATCCTGGGGGTATTGTTAGAGACCACTTAGTAGAAGCGCGGGTTTATACCCCTCGCTACTACTATCAACTTTGTACTAGCGCGGTTTTTATACCCCTCGCTACTACTAATTAGTAGTAGCGCCCACTTTTAAACCGCGCTACTGATAAACTTCTGTGTATAAGGTTTTCCCTAGTAGTGGCACTACATATGAACTCTGAAAAGGTTCAAACTTGGCATGGTATCATCATTTCACCCACATGGCATGTGCAAAAAAGTAGAGATGGTTACAGCAAAAAATGGATGCACTTCGTGTACAAACTGGACACTCTCTTTCGAAGTATCAGGTTTTGGACGAAAACTCATCTGTTACACCGGCAATTCAAAATTTTAATAACTTATTGCAACTCCAGACTTTTTGCGCGTTCATTATGCACCATTCAAAGCCACGTCGTCAACTTTCAACCCTTTCTGACATAATTTGATATTTTTGATGCATTTACTAATTTGTTTTGAGCTAAATGACCCTGAAATTGAAAAGCACTACAAAATGAACTCTGAAAAGGTTGAAACTTGGCATGGTATCATCATTTCACCCACATGGCATGTGCAAAAAAGTAGAGATGGTTACGGCAAAAACAGGATGCACTTCATCTACAAACTGGACACTCTCTTTCGAAATATCAAGGTTTCGGACGAAAACTCATCTGTTACACCGACTATTCAAAATTTTAATAACTTATTACAACTCCGGACTTTTTTTGCGTTCATTATGCACCATTCAAAGCCACATTGTCAACTTTCAACCCTTTCTGACATAATTCGATATTTTTGATGCATTTACTGATTTGTTTTGAGCTAAATGACCCTGAAATTGAAAAGCACTACAAATGAACTCTGAAAAGGTTGAAACTTGGCACGGTATCATCATTTCACCCACATGGCATCTGCAAAAAAGTAGATATGGTTACAGCAAAAACTGGATACACTTCGTGTACAAACTGGATACTCTCTTTCGAAGTATCAGGGTTTCAGACGAAACTCATCTGTTACACCGGCTATTCAAAATTTTAATAACTTATTACAACTCTAGACTTTTTGTGCGTTCATTATGCACCATTCAAAGCCACGTCGTCAACTTTCAACCCTTTGTCACATAATTTGATATTTTTGATGCATTTACTGATTTGTTTTGTGCTAAATGATCCTGAAATTGAAAAGCACTACAAATGAACTCTGAAAAGGATGAAACTTGGCATGGTATCATCATTTCACCCACATGGCATGTGCAAAAAGGTAGAGATGGTTACAAAAAAAACTGGATGCACTTCGTGTAAAAAAATGGACACTCTCTTTCGAAGTATCAGGGCTTCGGACGAAAACTCATATGTTACACCGGCTATTCAAAATTTTAATAACTTATTACAACTCCGGACTTTTTTGCATTCATTATGCACCATTCAAAGCCACGTCGTCAACTTTCAACCCTTTCTGACATAATTTGATATTTTTGATGCATTTACTGATTTGTTTTGAGCTAAATGACCCTGAAATTGAAAAGCACTGCATATGAACTCTGAAAGGGTTGAAACTTGGCATGCTATCATCATTTCACCCACATGACATGTGCAAAAAACTATATAAAAAACTACTAAGAAAAAAATAGAAGAAAATAAATAAAGCAGCAAAGAAAAAACTATATAAAAAACTACTCAGGAAAAAATAGAAGAAAATAAATAAAGCAGAAAAGAAAAAACTATATAAAAAACTACTCAGAAATAAATAGAAGAAAATAAATAAAGCAAAAAAGAAAAAAACTAGTCAGAAATAAATAGAAGAAAATAAATAAAGCAGAAAAAAAGCTATATAAAAAACTACTCAGAAATAAATAGAATAAAATTAATAAAGCAGAAAATAAAAAACTATATAAAAAACTACTCAGAAATAAATAGAAGAAAATAAAGAAAGAAGAAAAGAAAAAACTATATAAAAAATTGTTGGGGCGCTGTCTAGTGGGCCTGCTAGGCCTTGGGCGTGGAAATTCAGACCCACCAAGGCCAGCAGGCTCACAGGATAGCGCACCATAGTTAGGCTCAGAAGCCTGCTTTACAGAGGAGTTCGATGGAGCAGACGCGGCTGTGTTTATAAACCAGTGCGGCTGCCCTTCACCCGGCGAGGTGGGACTAAACTTTCTGCACCATGAGGTGGGAGCACACCCACTTTAGTACCGGTTCGTGGCTCCGACCGATACTAAAGGGGGGTCTTTAGTACCGATTGGTGCCACCACCCGACACTAAAGGGGGTCGCTTCCCGCCGCTTGGTCTGGCCAAATTTGACCTTTAGTACCGGGTGGTGGCACGAACCGGTACTAATGGCCGTTTAGTACCGGTTGGTGGCACCAACCGGTACTAATGGCCTCTCCTATATATACAACACTTACGAAAATTTCAGTTGGTTTCTGTTCATCTGCTTCGTCTTCACCTCTGTTGCGCACGCCCCGTACGTCGCCGAGCCCATCGCCACCCCCGTCGCGCCCCAGCCCATCCCCATCGTCGTCGCCGTCGCCCCCGTCGCCGCCCCAACCCGCCCCCGTCCCCGTCGCCGCCCCAGCCCGCCCCCGTCGCCATTGTCTCCCTCCGCCGCCGCCGCCCCAGCCCGCCCCTGTCGCCGTTGTCTCCCTCCGCCGTCGCCGCCCCAACCCGCCATCCCCGTCGCCGCGCCATCCCGCCCCCATAATTAAGAATGATTTTTTCTGTTTTTTCTTAATGATTTTTTCTGTTTTTTAGTTTTTATATATACTTTTAGTTTATATAAATGTTAGATTAATGTCAAATGTTAGATGAGTTAGATAGAAATATATGTTAGATATTAATGTCAAATGTTAGATATTAATGTTAGATGAGTTAGTTATTAATACATTTATAGTTATAGATGAATTAGATATATTAATGTCAAATGTTAGATATATTAAATTTACTATATATAGAACTAGCTATTTTTTTAGTAAAAAAATTAATTGAACTAGTTTATTTTTAGTAAGTGCTTAGTTGAATTAGTTGAATTAATATAGAACTAGCTAGCTAGTAAGTGTTTATCAATTAATGTTTCAACTATGAACATAGGAAATGTCGTTTGACAACGAAAACAATTTCATTATGTGCCAATACTGCGAAGATGAGCGCGGCGTGTGCGACAAAATTTTCCTAGTTGATGATAGGCGCTTTAGCATCAACCTGGATGAGACCTTCTAAGTGGATACAGTAAGTCACAACGACAAGTCTTTTTTCGTAATTAAGCATGACTTATGCTTCATTTGCTTCAACTTATAATTTTAAATTTTCACTATTCTACTAGCGTATCCCCTGTCATGCAAGAATTTTTGTCTTGAATAAGATAGGTTTCAGTCGTAACAAAAACTGTGGAGGTAAAGAGAGTTTACTTGAAGACCGAGCATGGTTATACCTTCAACGTCAAATTATACAATGCAGACACCGACACCTATTTTGAATGCAAAACTTGGCAAGCACTATGCAAGGCTTATGCATTTGAGCCTGGTATGTTTATCTCCTTTGATATCCGTCCCAAAGATGATATTGAAGGTAATGGAGACATTTGAGTCGATGTGGAGACGCCCCCAGTACTACCATTATGTGAGTTTCTCAACCATATTTATGTCTTCGATATTGTTTATTCAAAAATAGTTGACAAATAATTTCTATTGACAGCTTATTTCCATTCAAGAAAACATGTCCGGCGCTTGGTAGACAGTACCGTCCACTATCCCGGGGCTGAACTAAACAGCGAGAGATAAGTCATTGTGTTTCATGGCTTGAGGATCTTGATGGTGTCAAGAGAAATTATTTTCCTGAATTTGAAAATCTTAGTACTCAAAACGTGCGACCAATAGTGATCGTATTGAACTACGGTCACATCTATTTAGGAAAGATGGTAAGATTTTTACTATTAGTCATCAGTGCATCTTTTGCATACATTAGTTTTTTCAAGCTAAACTTCATTGCTAAGTAATGTTACTATATGCGATGTTCTTCAATGGGGACTCCCGATGACAGTTGTGCCTAAGTGTATCGAGACTAAAGGTCGCATGTCAATGGTTAGCTTACGGCCAAGATATCCTACATTGCACATGAGGCATTCCGGATTTCTACAACCGAAGAATGCTTAATAGTGAAAGACTGGAGAAAAATTGTGAAGGATCACAGAGAAGTACTAGGGGGCAACAAACAGAAGCGTAGCCCATGATTAGGAGACAGGTTCATCTGCATGCTCCAATATGATGAATCAGGAGAGCTATACATGTTTTATGCTATTTTACCTGAGAGAGAGCAGCAGGAGTGATTAGCATGCTCTTAGTACTTGTCCTCTCATGTCCTTGTTCTTCCTCGATCTAGAACTTAATCTCATGACCAAGTGTTGAACTTGATGATATCTTTGCTTCTGGTACAAGTGAATGTTTCTTCTTTAAGCTAGTGTTGGTGGTGATTAGATAGCAGTAACGACTATGATGATTAAATAGTGGTAATGACAACTATATATGATGATTTTTAGCTAGCTAGTATACTGTTGTTGGTGATGATATGATGCAATAGTTTTTATATTAATATGATGATGATGAGTTATTATTTCATTTATGAAAGAAACCGCAGATTAGTTTCAACTGGATGCATGGAGCTAGCTAAGTGATCAAGTATATGCCATATCCATATTACTTGATCACTAGGTGATCAAGTAATATGGATATGGCATATATATACTTGATCACTTAATTAGCTAGCTAGCTATGCATCCAGTTGAAACTAATCTGCAGTACTTTCACCTAATGGTTTAACAACTCATTATAATGTAAAAACAATCTCTAAATTAAACTGAAAACACAATATTAAAGGAAAAACAAAAATCAAAACCAAAACCACCACAAACATTTAGTACCGGTTGGTGGTACCAACCGGTACTAAAGGTCTCCCCGCACCCAGCCCTGGAATGTGCCACGGGGTGGCACTTAAGTGGCGGTTCATGCCGAACCGGTACTAAAAGGGGGACCTTTAGTCCCCACCCTTTAGTGATGTTTACAAAACTGGCACTGAAGGCCCTTACGAACCAGTGCAATAGCCCGGTTCTGCATTAGTGAATGGAGATATCATGTCTTCAATTCTTGCCTTTCGCACAATGTTGCTTCCAAGTACCTCCTTGCGACTGTCCATACATTTTTTCCATTCTTTGAGTTTTCATGTCTCCACTTCTTTTAGAAATCCAATATGGACAGGTGAGATTCGTATGATGACCTATCCATATGTTCAAAACATCAAGGCGACCATTCTGATACATCAGATGAGGCACACAATCATTCAGGGATTTTTGTTGGAAAGCATAGTAATAACTCTATAGTTAGCAATGTAGTTAAGTTTTAAAATAATTTATGCAAAGGATGCACAGATGTCGTAATACTAAAAAAATTTGACCATGACATCTCCATGGATGTTACCGTAGTTCAACATGTGCACTAGTGGCATGTATTGACCATAATATGGAGGAGTTTTATAATAGATATTGTAATTCACAAGATCAGTACAAAATGCGACCAGATGATTTTTCTCCTGATAAGTTAACTGAGAGCCATCAGTGTAGTAGGTTTCGTCTACCATGTTCCGCACATTGTTTGAACAATGAAAATAAGCTGTCAACTATTTTTAAATGAAGAATATAAATTACTTAATAACTATGTTTGAGAAACTCACATAGCGGTAGAATTGGAAGCGTATCAACAAGGACCCAAATGTCCATATTGTCTTGGTCGATGTTATGATCACCAAGATCCATGGTGACAAACGTACCCTCATAGAAACCATACATCTTGCAAAGTGCTTCCCAATTTCTGCAACCAAATTGGGTTACACTCTCAGAATTATATAGATTTACTTCAAAATCCACATCATGATGGGTCCTTGGGTGAATTTTCTTTGTTTAGAAATTTTCATGGTTTTCAAAACCCATCCTCTCCAAGACGTAGCGTCTTGCATGGCATGGGATAAGCTACTCAAATTGTAAAAGAAGAAAATTACACGTTGAAATAGTTGAAGTCATGCTTAATTATGAAAAAACACTTTTCGTCGTTGCGTACCGTTTCAACATCTAAGGTCTCTTGGAGCTTAATGTTGAAGCGCCGATCTTTGTCCAGGTGAGGCCTGTCGCCCCGACCTCGGTCGTGGTTGCACCAGCTGCACTCCCCCGGGAGACTTTCGTCGTTCGATGACGATATTTCCTACATTCATAATTCAAAGATTAAACTTGTAAAATTCAATATATGTACTATAAAAATTAAATTAGATCATTATTATTCATCATGGGTTGACTATCGGTCTGCCAAGTATATATGGTGGAGACTCTCCCTCACTGATTCCTCTCTGACATTAGCGACCGTCGGTGATGGTCGTTACTCCTCCTTTCCCTAGTGCATAACAAAGGTCTAGCACAAGGAAAAGAAGGAGAAACGACCCCCATGACAACAGTTGGGCTTCTTCGTCCTCTCTCATATATGGTGGATACACTCCCTCACTGATTTTTCGACCTTCGGTGATGGAGCCTCGACAGACTTAAAGTCAACCTGAAATGTCATTTAATTATTTTTCGAGAAAATCCAGGCCACTCGATATTTCCTACATGTTCTAGGACAAGTCATGCCATAATTCACGAAAAATTCGGCATGACATATCGAGCACCTGAAATTTGCCGGAACAGAAATTAATCAACACTCCGACAAAACATAGGCCACTATAGGAGGTGTAACCTGCAAACATGGCCGGCCACTTGGGCAAGCACATATCCTATTTGAGTAACACAAGATATACATATTTATATCTACATCATATGAGCATTCAAACTTGATGGAGTAGTTTTCCAATATGAGCATTCAATAAGCAAAATCAAATCGTAAAATAAATTAGTATTCAAATTAGCATTCATTCAATAAGCAAAACTAAACCATCTCTTTCGTTCGTACATCATCGAATATTATCACTAATAGATTTCGAATAGTATCATACATATACCATCACTAATACAGCTAAAACCGTAGCGAACGACGGGTATCGACGCGGGCGATGGACACCCAAAGAGAAGGAACCATCACAGGATCATAGCTCCAGTGAGATCCCTAAAGAACCTCCCAGGTATTGGAGAACCTGCCCTCCAACGTAACCATGTAGCGACGGACGTGGTCGTCCTCCTCGCTGACACGGTGACGTACCACCTCCGCGGGGTCCTCAAGCCTCTGCACCGTCACTGGCCCACCCAACTGCCACCAAAGAAGGCTCGGGTCAATGACGGGCTGGCTCCTGAGCAAGCTATGCCCCCCCCAAAGGTAGAACCTCCCAATACCAGCCCGGCAGAGCCCAGTTCCGGACATGGCTCCTCACCAAGCCCAGGCCTCCTCCGCCGAGTCGAAGACGAGGATGCGGGATAGGCATCGTCGATGCGGGAATAATTGCTTTAACTAAAAAATAAACTAGTCCTCTTAATTTTCTTACTAAAAATAAACTAGTTCTATTTAAAATTTTAATTAGATCATCAAATCTCATATACCGAAATTTTCTTACTAAAAATAGACTAGATTTATTAATTCAACTAGTACAACTAAGCACTTACTATAAATAAAATAAGCTAGTACTTACTAAAAATAAACTAGTTTAACTAGTTCTATTAACTTTCTAACTAATTCTATTAAACACTTACTAAAAATAGTAAAAATCTACATTGAATTTTTTTTCTATAAACTAAACACCACTGCCCTAAATTAACATCTACTTAGTTACCTAACCTACTTCCCTAACTAAAAACATATAATTAACAGTAGCACTACTGCCCTAACCTAATTAACATCTACTTAGTAACCAAATCAGTTAACCAAACATCTAATTAACCTAGTTAGTAAACCAAATTAACCTAGCTAGTTCACTTAGTTCAACTTAGTTAACCTAATGAAGTAAATTCACCTAAGTTAATTAACATAGAGGGAGGAGGGAGGAGGAGTACCTCTTGATGGACGAGGCCGGTGGGGGAGGAGGCCGGCGTAGGAGGGCGGACGGCGGGGGAGGTCGGCCGGCGTGGGAGGAGGCCGATGCGGGGGAGGGTGGCCGGTGAGGGAGGAGAGCCGACGCGGGCGAGGGCGGTCGACGAGAGAGCTCCGGCGCGGGGGACGGCGGTGCGCGGGGAAGGGCGGCGACGAGATGGCGGAGGCGCGTGAGAGTGAGAGTGTGAGGGTCGGGGGAGTGAGGTCGCTACTACTAGCTTCAGTAGCAGTAGCGCTTCCTACATAAAAGCGCTAATACTATGCCTGGCCTGCTGGCAACGGCCTGACAATTGTAGTAGTGGCGTGTTTTATGAAAACAACGCAACTCGTAAGTGCATAGTAACAGCGCTTGCCAAAAGCAAGCGCTACTGATAAGTAGTAGTAGCGTTTTGTTATAAAAAGCGCAACTACTATGCTACTGTGTATAAGCATTTTCCTAGTAGTGGATAGGGGAGGCATGAGTGAAAGATCGTGGATGTCGCCTAGAGGGGGTGAATAGGCGTTTTAAAATAATTACGGTTTAGGCTTGAACAAATGCGGAATAAACCTAGCGGTTAATTTGTCAAGCACAAAACCTAAAACAACTAGGCTCACCTATGTGCACCAACAACTTATGCTAAGCAAGATAAGCAACTATGTGATAGCAAGATATATGGCAAGAAACAATATGACTATCACAAAGTAAAGTGCATAAGTAAAGGGTCTCGGGTAAGAGATAACCGAGGGACGCGGAGACGACGATGTATCCCGAAGTTCACACCCTTGCGGATGCTAATCTCCGTTTGGAGCGGTGTGGAGGCACAATGCTCTCAAGAAGCCACTAGGGCCATCGTAATCTCCTCACGCCCTCGCACAATGCAAGATGCTGTGATTCCACTAAGGGACCCTTGAGGGAGGTCACCGAACCCGTACAAATGGCAAACCTTGGGGGCGGTCACCGAACCCGTACACTTTGGCAACCCTTGGGGGCGGTCACCGGTACCCGTCAAATTGCTCGGGGTGATCTCCACAACCTAATTGGAGACCCCGACGCTTGCTGGAGCTTTACACCACAATGATTGAGCTCCAAACAACACCAACCGTATAGGGCGCCAAGGCACCCAAGAGGAACAAGCTCTAGGGTGCCCAAACACCCAAGAGTAATAAGCTTCTCAAACTTCACTTCCACGTATCACCGTGGAGAACTCAAACCGATGCACCAAATGCAATGGTAAGGGCACACGGAGTGCCCAAGTCCTTCTCTCTCAAATCCCACCGAAGAAACTAATGCTAGGGAGGAAAATGAGAGGAAGAACAAGAAGGAGAACACCAAAAACTCCAAGATCTAGATCCAAGGGGTTCCCCTCACATAGATGAGAAAGTGATTGGTGGAAATGTGGATCTAGATATCCTCTCTCTTTTCCCTCAAAAACTAGCAAGAATACATGGAGGGATTGAGAGTTAGCAAGCTCGAAGAAGGTCAACAATGGGGGAAGAACACGAGCTCAAAGGATAAGGTTCATTGGGAAAGAAGACCCCCTTTATAGGTGGGGAAAAATCCAACCGTTATGCTCACAGCCCGCACAGAGCGGTACTACCGCTCCAAGTAGCGGTAATACTGCTAGGGAGGTAGTACCCCTTTGAAAACAATAGCGAGGAGGCAAAAGGCCAGTAGAACCGCCGGAGCGGTACTACCGTTCTTCCTCACGGTACTACCGCAAATGGTAGCGGTACTACTGCTTGCGAGCGGTACAAAAAAAATACTTCCGTGCCTACCTCCGCTGAGCAAAACACGAGATTTTGGTCCGGAGCGGTACTACCGCTTAGGAGCCGCGGTAGTACTGCTCTGGAGCGGTACTACCGCTCAGGAGCCGCGGTAGTACCGCTCTGGAGTGGTAGTAAAAAAATACATCCGCTCTAGCCACGGTAGTACCACAGCAGCCTTTACCAAAACAGCCACAACTTCTGCAAACGGACACCGAATTCAACGAAACCAAATTTGTTGGAAAGCTAACGACATGGGCTAACACAATCTTGATAGAAATATCAATAAGAAGCAAATGAGAAAAGGCCCATAAGAAAATGGTGAGAACCCTTCCTTGGATAAGACTGGTAAAACCTCCAACACCGAAAACATCATAGAAGATGCATGCGAACTCCGTTTTCGCTGAACTCAAGCTTGTCATCAAGATGACCATAAGCTCTAAGGCTCATAGATAGGACCAAACAAGAACCAAGAAATATGATGCAAGGATGCAATGATTTGAGCTCTCTACGAATGATGCGATCAAGCTACTCATCAAGAGACTCCCTTGATAGTACGACAATCGATCCTATAACCCGGTCTCCCAACTACCATCATGAGACCGGTAAAATAGAAAACCTATCAAGGGAAAACCTTTGCCTTGCATAGGGTCAACTTGAGCTAGATGATGACGATCCTGACTCCCTCAAGTTGGACCACCTTTGTTGATTGCGTTGGCTCGATGAAGACTAGTTGATCGCTCCCCCATACTCCACTATGGGTGAGCCACTCTTCCACACATCTTCACAAGTCCATTGTCACCACAATGGACGGCAAGCTTCAAGAATTTGATCTCTTCGTGATGCTTCTCTAGAATTTGCACACCGCAACCTAACCCCACAAAGAACTCTCAAGAACAGCATGGGTTAGTACACAAAGCGTAGTTGACAATGCTTACCATACCATGGGATCGCTTGAACCCTCTCAGTACATCTTCTACGCTTTGTGTGTTGATCAACTTGATTCACTCTTTTACTTAGTCTTGACCAACCTCTCACAAGACCAATCTTTAGGTAATTCCTTGAATAGCACCTTGGTCATCACAAACTCTCCTTGAAACCAACAAATGTACTCCAAGAAAAGCCTATGGACAAAACCTTCAAATATAACTCAAGGCAACCATTAGTCCACAGAGATTGTCATCAATTACCAAAACCGAACATGGGGGCACCGCATGTTCTTTCAATCTCCCCCATTTTGGTAATTGATGACTGATGTCTACTACACAACCTTCTTCTTATAGACATTGTTGGGCCTCCAAGTGCAGAGGTTTGTAGGACAGTAGAAAATTTCCCTCAAGTGGATGACCTAAGGTTTATCAATACATAGGAAGCGTAGGATGAAGATGGTCTCTCTCAAGCAACCCTGCAACCAAATAACAAAGAGTCTCTTGTGTCCCCAACACACCCAATACAATGGTAAATTGTATAGGTGCACTAGTTTGGTGAAGAGATGGTGATACAACTGGTATATGGATGGTAGATAAAGGTTTTTGTAATCTGGAAATATAAAAACAGTAAATTAATGAATGATAAAAGTGAGCGTAAACGGTATTGCAATGTGTTGAAACAAGGCCTAGGGTTCATACTTTCACTAGTGCAAGTCCTCTCAACAATATTAGCACAATTGGATCACATAACTATCCCTCAACATGCAACAAAGAGTCACTCCAAAGTCACTAATAGTGGAGAACGAACGAAGAGATTATGGTAGGGTACGAAACCACCTCAAAGTTATTCTTTCCAATCAATCTGTTGGGCTATTCCTATAAGTGTCACAAACAGCCCTAGAGTTTGTACTAGAATAACACCTTAAGACACAAATCAACCAAAACCCTAATGTCACCTCAAGTATCCGTGGGTATGATTATATGATATGCATCACACAATCTCCGATTCATCTATTCAACCAACACATAGAACCTCAAAGAGTGCCCCAAAGTTTCTACCGGAGAATCACGACGAAAACGTGTGCCAACCCCTATGCATAAGTTCATGGGCAGAACCCGCAACTTGGTCACTAAAACATACATCAAGTGAATCACGTGATATCCCATTGTCACCACAGATACGCACGGCAAGACATACATCAAGTGTTCTCAAATCTTTAAAGACTCAATCCGATAAGATAACTTCAAAGGGGAAACTCAATCCATTACAAGAGAGTAGAGGGGAGGAGAAACATAAGATCCAACTAGAATAGCAAAGCTCGCGATACATCAAGATCGTATCACCTCAAGAACACGAGAGAGAGAGAGATCAAACACATAGCTACTGGTACATACCCTCAGCCCGAGGGAGAACTACTCCCTCCTCATCATGGAGAGCACTGGGATGATGAAGAAAGCCACCGGAGAGGGAATCCCCCTCCGGCAGGGTGCCGGAATGGGTCTAGATTTTGCTTTCGGTGGCTACGGAGGCTTCTGGTGGCGGAACTCTCGATCTATTGTGCTCCCCGATCGTTTTAGGGTATACAGAGATATATAGGAGGAAGAAGTACGTCAGGGGAGCCACGAGGGGCCCATGAGGGTGGAGGACGCGCCCAGGGGGGTGGGCGCGCCCCCTGCCTCATGGCTTCCTCGTTGCTTCCCTTACGTGGACTCGAAGTCTCCCGGGTTGCTTTCCTTCCAAAAATAAGTTCCGTGAAGTTTCAAGTCAATTGGACTCCGTTTGATTTTCCTTTTCTGCATACTCTAAAACAAGGAAAAACAGAAACTGGCACTGGGCTCTTGGTTAATAGGTTAGTCCCAAAAATCATATAAAATAGCATATAAAGGCATATAAAACATCCAAGGTTGATAATATAATAGCATGGAACAATCAAAAATTATAGATACGTTGGAGACGTATCAGCATCCCCAAGCTTAATTCCTGCTCATCCTCGAGTAGGTAAATGATAAAGACGGATTTTTTGATGTGGAATGCTACCTAACATATTTATCCATGTAATATTCTTTATTGTGGCAAGAATATTCAGATCCATAAGATTCAACACAAAAGTTTAATATTGACATAAAAACAATAATACTTCAAGCATACTAACTAAGCAATCATGTCTTCTCAAAATAACATGGCCAAAGAAAGCTATCCCTACAAAATCATATAGTTTGGTCATGCTCCATTTTCGTCACACAAGAATGCTCTCATCATGCACAACCCCGATGACAAGACAAGCAATTTTTTCATACTTTAGTAATCTCAAACTCATAAACCTTCACGCAATACATGAGCGCAAGCCATGGACATAGCACTATGGGTGGAATAGAATATAATGAGGGGGTTATGTGGAGAAGACAAAAAGGAGAAAGTCTCACATCGACGCGGCTAATCAATGGGCTAGGGAGATGCCCATCAATTGATGTCAATGCAAGGAGAGGGATTGCCATGCAACGGATGCACTAGAGCTATAAATGTACGAAAGCTCAACAAAAGAAACTAAGTGGGTGTGCATCCAACTTGCTTGCTCACGAAGACCTAGGGCACTTGAGGAGGCCCATTGTTGGAATATACAAGCCAAGTTCTATAATGAAAATTTCTGACTAGTATATGAAAGTGACAAAACTATCATGAGGATTATGGTGCTACTTTGAAGAACAAGTGTGGAAAAAGGATAGTAGCATTGTCCCTTCTCTCCTTTTCTCTCATTTTTTGGGCCTTCTCTTTTTTCTGGCCTTTCTCTTTCTTTTTTTGGGCCTTCTCTTTTTTATGGCCTTTCTCTTTTTTTTGGGCCTTCTCTTTTTTATGGCCTTTCTCCTTTTTTTTATTCCTCACTTGGGATAATGCTCTAGAAAATGATGATCATAACACTTCTATTTATTTACAACTCAATGATTACAACTCGATGCTAGAACAAAAGATGACTCTATATGAATGCCTCCGGCGGTGTACCGGGATATGCAATGAACCAACAGTGACATGTATGAAAGAATTATGAACGGTGGCTTTGCCACAAATACTATGTCAACTACATGATCATGCTAAGCAATATGACAATGATGAATGTGTCATGGTAAACGGAATGGTGGAAAGTTTCATGGCAATATATCTCGGAATGGCTATGGAAATGCCATAATAGGTAGGTATGGTGGCTGTTTTGAGGAAGATATAAGGAGGTTTATGTGTGAAAGAGCGTATCATATCACGGGGTTTGGATGCACCGGCGAAGTTTGCACCAACTCTCAATGTGAGAAAGGGCAATGCACGGTACCAAAGAGGCTAGCAATGATGGAAGGGTGAGAGTGTGTATAATCCATGGACTCAACATTAGTCATAAAGAACTCACATACTTATTGCAAAAATCTACAAGTCATCAAACACCTTGGTACTATGCACATGCTCCTAGGGGGATAGATTGGTAGGAAAATACCATCGCTCGTCCCCGACCGCCACTCATAAGGAAGACAATCAAATAACACCTCATGTTTCAAATTTGTTACACAACGTTTACCATACATGCATGCTACGGGACTTGAAAACTTCAACAAAAGTATTCCTCAAATTCACAACTACTCAACTAGCACGACTTTGATATTATTACCTCCATATCTCAAAATAATCATCAAGTATCAAACTTCTCATAGTATTAAATGCACTCTATATGAAAGTTTTTATTATATCCCTCTTGGATGCCCATCATATTTAGGACTAATTTCATAACCAAAGCACTTTACCATGCTGTTTTAAATACTCTCAAAATAATATAAGTGAAGGATGAGAGTTCATCTATTTCTTCAAAATAAAACCACCACCGTGCTCTAAAAGATATAAGTGAAGCACTAGAGCAACAACAAACTACTCCGAAGGATATAAGTGAAGATCAACGAGTAGTCGAATAATTATGCAAATATGTGAAGACTCTCTAACATTTAATAATTTCAGATCTTGATACTTTATTCAAACAGCAAGCAAAACAAAATAAATTGACGCTCCAAGCAAAACATATATCATGTGGTGAATAAAAATATAGCTCCAAGTAAAGTTACCGATGAACGAAGACGAAAGAGGGGATGCCTTCCGGGGCATCCCCAAGCTTAGGCTCTTGGTTGTCCTTGAATATTACCTTGGGGTGCCTTGGGCATCCCCAAGCTTAGGCTCTTGCCACTCCTTATTCCATAGTCCATCGAATCTTTACCCAAAACTTGAAAACTTCACAACACAAAATTTAACAGAAAACTCGTAAGCTCCGTTAGTATAAGAAAGCAAATAACCATCATAAGGTACTGTAATGAAATCATTCTAAATTCATATTGGTGTAATATCTACTGTATTCCAACTTCTCTATGGTTTGTACCATCCTATACTACTCATAGATTCATCAAAATAAGAAAACAACACATAGAAAACAGAATCTGTCAAAAACAGAACAGTCTGTAGTAATCTGAATCAAACGTATACTTATGGAACTCATAAAATTATCAAATAAATTGCTGGACGTGAGTAATTTATCTATTAATCATTATCAAAAAGAATTAACTAAATAGCACTCTCTAATAAAAACTGGCACAATTCTCGTGAGCGCTAAAGTTTCTGTTTTTTACAGCATGATATCAAAGACTTTCCCTAAGTCTTCCCAAAGGTTCTACTTGGCACAGACACTAATTAAAACATAAAACCACACCTAAACAGATTCTAGATGAATTATTTATTACTAAACAGGAGCAAAAAGCAAGGAATAAAAATAAAATTGGGTTGCCTCCCAACAAGCGCTACCGTTTAACACCCCTAGCTAGGCATGATGATTTCAACGATGCTCACATAAAAGATAAGAATTGTAACATAAAGAGAGCATCTTGAAGAATATTACTAGCACATTTAAGTCTAAAAAACTTCCTATGCATAGGGATTTTGTGAGCAAACAACTTATGGGAGAAATAATCAACTAGCATACGAAGGCAAAACAAGCATAACTTTAAAACTTTAAGCACATAGAGAGGAAACTTGATATTTTTGCAATTCCTACAAGCATATATTCCTCCCTCATAATAATTTTCAGTAGCATCATGAATGAATTCAATAATATAAACAGCACCTAAACCATTCTTTTCATGATCTACAAGCATAGAATTTTTTATTACTCTCCGCATAAGCAAATTTCTTCTCATGGATAATAGTGGGAGCAAACTCAACAAAATAACTATCATGTGATTGAAAATTAAGATCAAGATGACAAGTTTCATGGTTATCATTATTCTTTAAAGCATACGTGTCATCACAATAATCATCATAGATAGGAGGCATGCTTTCATCATAGTAAATTTGCTCATCAAATCTTGGGGGACAAAAAATATCATCTTCATCAAACATAGCTTCCCCAAGCTTGTGGCTTTGCATATCATTAGCATCATAGATATTCAAGGAATTCATACTAACAACATTGCAATCATGCTCATCATTCAAATATTTAGTGCCAAACATTTTAATGCATTCTTCTTATAACACTTTGGCACAGTTTTCCTTTACATCATACTCACGAAAGATATTAAAAAGATGAAGCGTATGAGGTAGACTCAATTCCATTTTTTTGTAGTTTTCCTTTATAAACTAAACTAGCGATAAAACAAGAAACAAAAATATTCGATTGCAAGATCTAAGATATACCTTCAAGCGCTAACCTCCCCGGCAACGGCGCCAGAAAAGAGCTTGATGTCTACTACACAACCTTCTTCTTGTAGACGTTGTTGGGCCTCCAAGTGCAGAGGTTTGTAGGACAGTAGCAAATATCCCTCAAGTGGATGACCTAAGGTTTATCAATCCGTAGGAGGCGTAGGATGAAGATCGTCTCTCTCAAGCAACCCTGCAACCAAATAACAAAGAGTCTCTTGTGTCCCCAACACACCCAATACAATGGTAAATTGTATAGGTGCACTAGTTCTGTGAAGAGATGGTGATACAAGTGATATATGGATGGTAGATAAAGGTTTTGGTAATCTGGAAATATAAAAACAGCAAGGTAACGAATGATAAAAGTGAGCGTAAACGGTATTGCAATGTGTTGAAGCAAGGCCTAGGGTTCATACTTTCACTAGTGCAAGTCCTCTCAACAATAATAACATAATTGGATCACATAACTATCCCTCAACATGCAACAAAGAGTCACTCCAAAGTCACTAATAGCGGAGAACGAATGAAGAATTATGGTAGGGTACGAAACCACCTCAAAGTTATTCTTTCCAATCAATCCGTTGGGCTATTCCTATAAGTGTCACAAACAGCCCTAGAGTTCGTACTAGAATAACACCTTAAGACACAAATCAACCAAAACCCTAATGTCACCTAGATACTACAATGTCACCTCAAGTATCCGTGGGTATGATTATACGATATTCATCACACAATCTCAGATTCATCTATTCAACCAAGACATAGATCCTCAAAGATTGCCCCAAAGTTTCTACCGGAGAATCACGACAAAAACGTGTGACAACCCCTATGCACAAGTTCATGGGCGGAACCCGCAAGTTGGTCACCAAAACATACATCAAGTGAATCATGCGATATCCCATTGTCACCACAGATACGCACGGCAAGACATACATCAAGTGTTCTCAAATCTTTAAAGACTCAATCCGATAAGATAACTTCAAAGGGGAAACTCAATCCATTACAAGAGAGTAGAGGGGAGGAGAAACATAAGATCCAACTAGAATAGCAAAGCTCGCGATACATCAAGATCGTATCACCTCAAGAACACGACAGAGAGAGAGAGAGATCAAACACATAGCTACTGGTACATACCCTCAGCCCGAGGGAGAACTACTCCCTCCTCGTCATGGAGAGCACTGGGATGATGAAGAAAGCCACCGGAGAGGGATTCCCCCTCCGGCAGGGTGCCGGAACAGGTCTAGATTTGGATTTCGGTGGCTACGAAGGCTTCTAGCGGCGGAACTCCCGATCTATTGTGCTCCTCGATCGTTTTAGGGTATATGGAGATATATAGGTGGAAGAAGTACGTCAGGGGACCACGAGGGGCCCACGAGGGTGGAGGGCGCGCCCCCTACCTCGTTGCTTCCCTTACATGGACTCCAAGTCTCCCGGGTTGCTTTCCTTCCAAAAATAAGTTTCGTGAATTTCAGGTCAATTGGACTCCGTTTGATTTTCCTTTTCTGCGATACTCTAAAACAAGGGAAAAATGGAAACTGGCGCTGGGCTCTTGGTTAATAGGTTAGTCCCAAAAATCATATAAAATAGCATATAAAGGCATATAAAACATCCAAGGTTGATAATATAATAGCATGGAACAATCAAAAGTTATAGATACGTTGGAGACGTATCAATGACAATCACTTTCAAGAGAGTTTATACAAGGAATTATGCATCACCATGTAATGCAACAACCAATAATGAATGCGTATGAGATGCAAATGCTTAGGAACAAAACCAAAGTAAGGAGAAAACTCTGAAGACTTCTCCACAATACTCTCTCAAACTTGTCCCCCATTGGCATCGTTTGCCAAAATGGGCGAAAAGCTTAGAGGGCCAATATAAATTGTGGTCCTCCATAAATTGTGTATTTCTCAACAATAGAGTGGAATGCACTACACATATCCAACTGTCAATACTTGGAAGAAGACAAACTATATGGAGGCCCAAAGATTGCTAAAGAATGATATGCCACAAGGACATAACAAAGAGAGACACAAGCAATCAAGCAATCAAAAGATACCAATTGAAGCAAGCAATCAAAAGATATCAATTGAACCAACTAGACCAAAGATCCTACAAGCCACCACTACACCACGCACCAGATTTCCCTACCGCTTTGTGTTGGGAAAAGTCACATTCACCAATGGACTGTTGGTAGGGAAAGCTTTTACCGGACTGTTGGTCGCTAATATTTACGTATCACGATCAACTGTCGGTCGGGAATACGTAGATAATTGACGTTGGATTGTCGGTCGAAAAAGCTTCTATCTCCATCGAACTATTGGTCGGCGATTAATGCCGACCGACCGTTGCTTGCCAATTGGGCCGGCCAGTCTATGCGCGCGCGGGGGCCGAAAATTTAGCGGCAAGCCTCCCTTACACTTTTCCATTCGGCGCTCTCAGATCCAAATCCCGCAAACCTAATCCTCTCACGTGCTCCCTCCGCCGCCGGCCGCTCCCAAATTCCCCAAAACTAATCTTCTCACATGCTCCATCCGCCGCCAGCCGCTAGCTATAGCAGCCTGTACGTCGTCACCGTGGCAGCGAGGTTGCTGCCATGTCCCCTTCATCCTCCTGCACCCCCACCGCGAGCCCCCAACCACTTCTAACCCTAGCTTGTGCCCTGTCACCTTCATCCGTCAAGGCCCGGTGGTGGACGCTGTCGTCCCTCTCAGATCCAGGGGTGAGAGAGACGTGGGTCACCTGGGAGAGCACGCACACCCTCGCTCGTCACCCAGGCGCCGCCACCGCCACCGCCACGCCATGGGCCTCCTTTTATCTGCGCTCGCGGGTTAGTTTGAAGGAGGATCTGCCCGTTGACTTCTGGTGCTTCTTCCCCTCCCACGAGGGTGAGTGTTCTATTCCCTCTCCTCTCCCTCTCCACTCCTCCCCAATCGGTGCTGTCGTTAGTTGATTTGTTTGCTTTCCCCTTTTCTCTTAAGAAGAAAATCCGCAATAGTCTTTCCCCAACAGACATGGTCGGTCGGCAATAGTCTTTCCCGACCAACAGTCTGTTGGCGGAAGCTGTATTGCCAACCAACCTGGTTGTTGGGGATGCAGTGTCGTGGTGTAGTGCACATGAATAAAGGATATTATGATAAGAACAAAGGAGTGTTCTAAAGAAACTAGAGAAGCTCCCCATGATTTGTGCACACATAAGAATATTTGTATTTGGATACAAAGTGCACAAAATAGGATCATAGCTCCCCCAAAATTAATAGAAACTTACAACAAGTGCAAGTGAGTATATAGGAAACAAAGCCTAGTACTTGCAACAAACACATGGTTGAGCAACAAGTAAAAGAGGCAACTTAAGAATGGGCTCAACCAAAATGATGTGTGTGAGTCAAGGCAATGCACTTGAGAAGACTAATGTACTGATGAGCATTAAGCATCAATAAAGTCTTGAAAGAATGAGGCACATGGTGCAAGGCCTATCATTCCCACACACAACTAGCAAATGGGTTCAGAAGCTTACTAATAAGCATAAAAAGAACCTATGCTTGTGACAACCCGTGGTGAAGATAGAAGATGAAAGCCTCATCAAGACGATGGATACCAATTAAGATGGCATAAAGATAAGCATGAGGAAAATAAACTTCACCACACAAGAGTGCATCAAGATGCAACGAAAGAAGACACGCACTCAAGGAAAAAGCTTTCATGGAGCCACCAAAGAAATAACATAAGAAAGACAAGGTGGACGTGAAAGAAAGGATATCAACTAGATATGCAACTTCTCTCAGGTGTATAAGATTCTAGGTAGATGAAATCATGATGATATATATCTACAAAGAAGGATGTACACCTGAAATAGTTACAACACAAGGAACAAGATATCCAAAGGGAGGTCATAAATATACTGTTGGTGTCAAAACCGGCGGATCTCGGGTAGGGGGTCCCGAACTGTGCTTCTTAGGCGGATGGTAACAGGAGGCAGGGGACACAATGTTTACCCAGGTCCGGGCCCTCTTGATGGAGGTAATACCCTACATCCTGCTTGATTGTTCTTGATGATATGAGTATTACAAGAGTTGGTCTACCATGAGATCGAAGAGGCTAAACCCTAGAAGCTAGCCTATGGTATGATTGTATGTTGTCCTACGGACTAAACTCTTCGGTTTATATAGACACCGGATGGGGCTAGGGTTACACAAGGTCGGTTACAAAGGAGCAGATATACATATCTGTATTGCCTAACTTGCCTTCCATGCCAAGTAGAGTCCCATCCGGACACGGGACGAAGTCTTCAATCTCGTATCTTCATAGTCCAACAGTCCGGCCAAAGGATATAGTCCGGCTGTCCGGAGACCCCCTAATCCAGGACTCCCTCAATAGCCCGTGAACCAGGCTTCAATGACGATGAGTCCAGCGCGCAGTATTGTGTTTGGCATTGCAAGGCGGGTTCCTCCTCCGCATACACCATGGAAGAGTTTTGAATACAAGGATAGTGTCCGGCCCTGCAAAATAAGTTCCACATACCACTGTAGAGAGAATAATATTTCCACAAATCTAATCTGCTGACACGTTTTGACAGCATGACATCACGCCATGGCCTGGTCATTATTCGAACCATTTTTCTCAACCAGCTCTGCACATAATGTGAGGCGGTTTTCTTGACACGTCTTGTCAAAGCAGAGATCGTGTCCCCCTTATCATGGGATTCTCATCAATACAGACGTCGGTAACCCATCCGTTCCTGTTGGTATGACTCCTAGATCTTGGGCAAGTCCCAAACGGCCACGAGGAGGACGCTTGATATTCACCCTCTTTATAAAGGGGACGAGGCTTTTTCCTTTTTCCCTCCTGTGCTCAATCGAATCCTTCCCCCGCCTCGAGTTCTAACACCCAAAGCTCAGGTCAGGTGCTTCGGACCTTCAACTATGTCCGAATCCAACCTACAAGGTCGGTGGATGCCTTCCTCCGTCACAGAGGAGGACATCAAGAAGTTGAGAGAGGCCAGATATCTGACCGCTGGAATTTCGCATAGGCTGCCTACCTGAGGGCAGGTCGTCCCTACTCCCAAACCCAACGAGAGCGTCGTGTTCATCTCCCACTTCCTCCGAGGACTAGGCCTCGCTCTGGATCCCGTTGTTAGGGGTCTTATGTTCTATTATGGGCTGGATTTTCACGATCTGGCCCCGGATTCCCTTCTTCACATCTCGTCATTTATTGTCGTATGTGAGGCCTTCCTCCACATTACCCCTAACTTCGGCCTGTGGCTCAAGACCTTCGATGTGAAGCCGAAGATTATCGAGGAGCGGCACGCAGCGTGCAGAGGTGCTTTAATAAGAAAAGTCGCTGACGCTCCATGGCCAGAGGGTTCCTTCCCAGAGGTATCCGGATTGTGGCAGCGGCAGTGGTTTTACATCACAGCTCCCCGAAGTTCCAAGTGGGTAGCTGCCCCCACCTTTCCCATGGGCCCCCCCACCGCAACTGATGTCATGGATCAGCAGGGGGCTGAGCTGGGGTGCAGCAAAGGACGTGTCAATACTGCAGAGCCGTATCCGAGATCTCTTTGAGAGAGATTTCAGTCTGGTTATGGTAATGCAAGTTATGCTAGTTCGTCGAGTCCAGCCTTGCAAACGCCGGCCCCTCTGCATGTGGGAATTCAACCCGGAAGGACCGCGAGCTATTCAGCATTTCCTCGGCATGACGCTCGAAGAGATGTACAAATTGTTCTTCGGACCCCAAATAGAGTGTCCGGACACCACCGAGGACGTGGGTCTGAGCTGCAACCGCCCCGCTCCCCAAGTAAGTAATCCCATGTCGAACCTATTGTCCTTTTATTTATCATGGCATCATTCTGATGAGCCGCTCTTTGACCAGGACTGGATAACAAAGGCGATGATGATCAGGTGTTCGGCCCCCCTTCCTGAGGGCTTGGACAATCCGGTACTGGACAAGATGCTTGAGCCGGGACCTTATCCAGTGCCCTCAAAGGAAGATGATGGGGGAATAAAGAGGGCGAAAGCGGGCCTCACTCACTATTTATTCCAGCTGAGGGAATGAGCGCCTCCGCGAGGGAGGACAACCAAAGGGAAGAATCTGACATTCTCTCTCCCCGGGGAAGGAAGAGGACTACCTCTGAAGATCCGGAAACTAAGGTTTCCAAACGCGAGAAGAAATCTTCATCAGAGGGTCCTGCCTCAGAGGGTATTCTTGCCGCACAATGTCCGCGCAGGGATCAGCCCTCTACCGAGCTGTAAGTAATCAAAAAGTACTTAATAGTGGAAACATCCTACCTTACTTCCGAAGACAATAACTGATGCTTATAAATTGTAGTCCGGATCGTAGCCCTTCTCGACTGAGTTCGTCTTCGGGGGATCTTCTTCCGGAGATGATGGAGAGCGAAATGCCTCCCCCTGACACCCCGCCTCATGAAGTGGGCGACCTTGAAGTGTCGTCGCGAAGGGTATCTCCGGATCCACTAAGGCCAGAGGATAACCCTTTGGCTACCCGGAATCCCCAGTATCCGGCTCTTAAGGAGAACGACAGCAAGGGTCCGTACAGTATGCGGTCGGACGCACTGAAGGATCTTCTGGGGCAAGCGGCCATCTCGGAAGCGCATCATACGCTAATGGGTACGGTAATTGAAAGGATTTCATCCGCTGAAAGCGGTTTGCATGAAGCCTTTATGAGTCTACTGAAAGGCTTCGAGGTACATGGAATAGTGTATGTTTTTGATAGTACCACATACGTTAGGTGTGCCCTATGCAGATAGTAGCCCCTGAGACTCTGGTTGTCATCGAGAATGGCAGCAACCCGAGGATCATATACCCAGGTAATAATTAGACTGCCTTTATGTGCAGGTGGCTGAGGAGACGGTGGCTAGCCAAACTGATGGATTTACCGAGCTAAAGCAGCAACTTGATGTGGCCGATGCTGATATCATGCTTGTCAACCAGCGGCTTGACGAGGCACAGGGTGAGTGATTTCTCTGGTGATCGTCACATAATAAGAGTAGCATGATGCCAGTATCTTTAATATGTTGTGATTGCAGATGGAGCTGCCACCGTGGAGATCCTTCTGGCGGAGCTTGCCTGAGCCAAGGAGCAAGCAAGGAGTAGCAATGTGGCCGCTCTAAAGGTGGTCGAAGAGTTAAGGGCCGAACATGCCGCGCATTACGAGAGCAAGGAAAAATGGCCAAGATGGATGTAGAGTTAAAAGATGCTGCTGACCGTTACCAGCTTCTTGAAGAAGAAAACCGGGCGAAGGCGACGGACCTGGAGAAGGCCCTGGTGGCTGCCAAGGAAGCCCGCTCCAAAATTAGAGCGACGAAGGAGGAGCTGAATCAAGCTGCATATATCGTGTCTGGGAAGCCCTTCTTGTTGCGGACTAAGTTCGGACATCCGAAGTATGCTCCTCTGGACCGGCTATGGAGTTCTGCGGACGCCTACGTGGATTTGGCGGCAAGTGCTGCTGATGCGGCCGAGTACTTCAGAGATCAGAAAGCTCCAGAAGTGGAAAAGCTGTTCTGGTCATAGTTTGACACTCCAGTCCATCCGCTGCTTTTGAATGAGCAAATGACCGAGTGGGCCGAGCTCCATAGGTAGTCCTGACTTGCCATGAGGTCCGTTGTGGACCACCTGTGGCCGGGAGGGCCAAGGCCGAATAGCTACTTTAGTTTAGTGCAACAATTTCTTGGTGCTGTGCCATGCATCGATGTTGTAAAGAGATCGGCATGCATAGAGGGTGCGTGGATGGCCTTTGCCCGTGTCAAGACATACTAGGCGGAGATGGAGGCCACCACTGTTGCGACACAGGGTTCGGCCGTTGGCCGAGTGGCTGCCGAGCACTACTTTGAAGAAGTTCTTAAAGGCGCTCGTTCGATAGAGACTCAGTGCTCGAAGAATATTATGTTCTAGTGACATGTATTCCCATTGTAAAAACAATGTTTTATTGAATTATCAAGGCTGTATTTATACTTTTGCCCGAAAGTACTATGATGCCTCCTGTGCGGCCGTTTATGTATATATGTATATAAGCTAAAAGTTTGCAGTCGTCGGCTTCCGCCCCCACGCATATAATGTGGGGGTGTTCGCAGAAAATGCATATCCACACTTGATCCAACGTCTTGGTCCATTAAGGAGGTGATAGCACAGCGAGTGAGGCAATCGGACTATATTGCTTTAACACTTTCACTTAGCCATAGGAGTTTAATGTGGGGGTACTATATAGCCCCTGGTACTTCTGCGCTCGTCCGAATATGGGGCGCATACGTACATGACCAGGAAATGGCCCTTCGTTAATGCGGAGGAATCCCGAATATTCCAATGAGTCATCGAGTGGTTGACCAGTCTCTGGCTATATCATGACAGTCAGTTTTCGGCTTTCTCTACTGAGGTGCTCATCCGGATGAACCAGGTCACAATTGCAGTAGTTCTCCCAGTGCTACCTTAGCCGATATAACGGAACATAAGGTGCCAAAATGTGGGAGCCGGGCAAACCCAACATGTGACCAAAGACATGATTCGGAGTTGATGCATATAGGGCCAAACTCGCGACGCCGAACACTCCCTAAGGTGTTCGGTCTTTATAACATATACCGGGCTAAACAATGCCCTTGATAAGAAACCCCATGTGTCTAGGTACGTGCAAAATCCTGACGTGGACACATGCCAATAACGCCAGCATCCTTCTCGGTTGTGTGGAGTATCTGGAGGATGTGAGCAACAAGAGACAGTAAAAAAGGTTTACGCAGGGTCTTAATCTAAAAAGAAACCTTTGGGCGGGTCCCTGCTGCATGTCTGCGCCTGTGTCTCCGTTGTGCCATGTCCTGGACGGGTGTAGCACGATTGTCATCTGTAAAAGGAAAGAATTTAGGTGAAAGTTGTTGTGCCAAAAAAAAGAAGAATTGGTTATTATCAATGAACTATCAAAATTCAAGAGAAGCCAAGTTGAGCCGGGCTGGCCCTGATTACACACGGGAAGCCCCTGGTATCGTTTATGAGGGTTTGATCATCAAACCAATCTCATGTATATATGATGGAACACCGGATTCATTTAATCGTGTCCGTGGTCTTGACGACCTGCCATTTTTTCTGGTTGGTGAGGCTGTCTAGTTTACGGCTGTTAGAGCCGCCGCATCCTCTTCAGTACGTAAGAAATGTTCGGTATTTCCGCTAACTGAGATGATGCCACGTGGACCGGGCATCTTAATCTTGAGAAAAGCATAATGTGGTATTGCGTTAAAACGAGCGAAAGCCGTTCTTCCGAGTAGTGCTTGATAACCACTTCGGAATGGGGTGATGTGAAAAGTTAACCTTTCGCTTTGGAAGTTATCGGGAGAACTGAATACCACCTCTAGTAGTAGAGAGCCCGTACAGCGGGCCTCTTGGCCAGGTATTACTCCCTTGAAGGTTGTATTACTGTGACTTATTTGTGTCGGGTCTATCCCCATTTCGCGGACTGTGTCCAGATATATCAGATTTAGATCACTGCCGCAGTCCATGAGGACTCGTGTGAAATGGTACCCATTTATTATTGGGTCTAACACTAAGGCCGTCAGTCCTTTATGCCAGATATTTGTCTCGTGATCCCTACGATCAAAAGTGATCGGGCAGGCCAACCAGGGGTTGAACCTAGGGGTGACGAGCTCTATGGCGCGTGTGCCTCGGAGTGCACGCTTGCTTCTCCTCTTTGTCACATGGATCACGTTTACTGTTTTAACCTCTAGTGGGAACTTTTTCTGTCCTTCGGTGCTTTGCTGGCGAGGTTCATCCTCGTCTTCGCTTGGTGTCTCTTCGCCTTTGTGTTCGGAGTTTAGCTTACCGGCCTCCTTGAAGACCCAACATTCTCTGTGGGTATGATTTGCAGGTTTGTCTGGGGTGCCGTGAATCTGACAGAGTTTGTCAAGAATTTTGTTTAGGCCAGATTGTCCTTCTCTGCTTCCTTTGAAAGGCTTTTTCCGCTGACCTGGTTGGGAGCCCCTGAATCCGGCGTTTACCACTGTGTTATCTAGGATACCTTCTTTATTTCGACACTTGTTTTTGTTGCATCGTGATTTACAATTGCCATCCCTGACTTCGGATGTGCTTGGGTCACTGGTGCTGCTACGGGCCAACCAGTTGTCCTCGCCCGCACAAAAGCGGGTCATGAGGGTTGTTAGGGCTGCCATTGTTCTCGGTTTTCTTGGCCGAGGTGTCTGGCGAGCCATTCATCTCGCACGCTGTGTTTAAAAGCTCCTAAGGCTTCGGCGTCTAGACAGTCGACGATTTGGTTCTTCTTGGTGAGGAACCTATTCCAAAGCTTTCAGGCGGACTCTCCAGACTGTTGGATTATATGACTTAAATCGTCTGCATCCGGAGGTCGGACATAAGTCCATTGAAAGTTGGCCCGAAAAGCGTCCTCGAGCTCCTCCCAACTTCCAATTGAGTTTTCGGGGAGGCTTTTCAGCCAGTGCCGAGCTAACCCTTTAAGCTTGAGGGCAAGTATTTAATGGCATGGAGATCGTCTCCACGAGCCATATGAATGTGGAGGATAAAGTCCTCTATCCAGACTCCAGGGTCTGTGGTCCCGTCGTACGCCTCTATGTTCACCGGTTTGAATCCTTCTGGGAATTCGTGATCCAGCACCTCATCAGTGAAACATAAGGGGTATGCGGCACCCCTGTATTGGGATGTGCCATGGTGTTCGGACGGTTGTAGTATTCGGTGTTGGTTTTGTACCGTAGTGCGCTTCCTAGATCCATAGATGGATCTGGTCGCGCTGGATTTTTGACGCAAGTTCTCACGTAGATCGTGTGTTGACTTATGCGTGACTTTGTTAGCTGCTCTATCGCATTCACAAGGTGGTGGATTCGGCTAGTTGGCCGTATCATTCTTCGGTTGTATGGGCTCTACGGCCTCATCGTCGAATTCCGGTAATAGCTTGCACTTTGGATAGCTATTTTTGTGGTAACTTCCACCATACTTTGTTACTTTGTTCCACCTGCTGTTGAGCGTATCTTGTGCAACCTTAAGCCTTTGCTTCTATTTCTTCAGGCTCCTCGCTATGGCAATAAGACTTCTGCGGGGGTTCTCTTGCTCCAAGTGCGTTTCTGGGATGATGTGTGCATCTTCGTCCGGACTGTTTTCTTCCCCAGATGGGGTATGATGAAGCTTATCCTTGGCACCGTCGTGTTCAGATATCGGATCTGTACTATGCTTAGTTTGCATCTTGATCGTGCTCTGCCACTAAGGTGGTGCAGTCGTCGTTTCTTCTAGAAACGACTGGACTGTTATTTCCTCTTGCGCTGTTATCGCTGTTTTTGCTATGGCGGGACTTAGAGCGGCGCTGCTGACGCCGGCGCTTGGGTTGCTTGGAGGGGGCATCCTCCGCTGTCTTATTGCCCTCTCTCGGTGTATCCACCATGTATACGTCATGTGATGAAGTGGCGGTCCAGCGCCCTGTGGGCGGTACTTCTTGTTCGTCTCCTGGATCGTTGTCCATACGTCGATGTCTTCGGAGTCAAAGTCAAGCATGTCAGTTAGGTCATCGATAGTGGCTACTAAGTGGGTGGTGGGTGGGCAGTGAATTTCTTCGTCATCCGCATCCCATTCTAGCCAGACATAGTTCGGCCAAGGTTATCCTGACAGGGAGAGAGACCTTAATGAATTTAGCACATCTCCGAAAGGTGAGTGCTAAAAGATATCCGCGGAGGTGAACTCCATGATTGGCGCCCGTCGGATTCGATGAGCATGGGTGTAGGCGGCCACTGAGAGTGCGGCCTCCATGGCGGGGTCTATTCCTCCGCTCTCGGATGGCGCGATTTGCTCCGGATTGCCGACTGGAGTAGTTGCGGATGCGATCTCCCGAACACTGTCTGACGGCAGAGTTACGACATGCTCGTCGCGACTGTGCAGCGCGTCCGACATGGGCTCGAATCCGTCGAAGATCAAGTCTCCACGGATGTCGGCTGTGTAGTTCAAGTTTCCAAATCTGACCTGATGGCCAGGGGCGTAGCTCTCGATCTGCTCCAGATGGCCAAGCGAATTGGCCCGCAGTGCGAAGCCGCCGAATACGAAGATCTGGCCGGGGAGGAAAGCCTCGCCCTAGACCACATCACTAGCTATGATCGAAGGAGCCATCAAGCCTTATGGTGATGACACAGTGGAACTCTCAATGAAAGCACCAATGTCGGTGTCAAAACCGGCGGATCTCGGGTAGGGGGTCCCGAACTGTGCGTCTAAGGCGGATGGTAACAGGAGGCAGGGGAGACGATGTTTACCCAGGTTCGGACCCTCTTGATGGAGGTAATACCCTACGTCCTGCTTGATTGTTCTTGATGATGTGAGTATTACAAGAGTTGGTCTACCACAAGATCAAAGAGGCTAAACCCTAGAAGCTAGCCTATGGTATGATTGTATGTTATCCTACGGACTAAACCCTCTGGTTTGTATAGACACTGGATGGGGCTAGGGTTACACAAGGTTGGTTACAAAGGAGGAGATATACATATCCGTATTGCCTAGATTGCCTTCCATGCCAAGTAGAGTCCCATCTGGACACGGGACGAAGTCTTCAATCTCGTATCTTCATAGTCCAACAGTCCAGCCAAAGGATATAGTCCGGCTGTCCGGAGACCCCCTAATCCAGGACTCCCTTATATACTAATACGATATTTGCTTGGAAGCATAGCACATGGCTAGATATGGTCTTATTGTATATAAATGAAGTTCACACACGAATAACAAATACATCACAACTAGCAACAAGAGATCATTGTTGGGATGCTTTGCGAAAGGAAAGAAGTATCACAAGAATGAATGTATAACATGCCACGATACAACCTACACAAGGTTGATGCAAGAAATGTGTGCATGAAGAATATGAAGATACTTGTTACCGAGTTAACATTGGAAGGATGTAGTAGATACCAATTGAAGGTAGATAGTAGTTCATTGATCATCCTAGCTCGACTCCAATAAGCACATGATGACAACACCTTCCGTGTGAGTGAGCCGAGCATCCAATGTATCTCCAATTGTTCCTAGAACAACAACACAAACAAAATGGTACCCAAACTCATTGGGACCAAAGAGTTAGAGAACCAACAATACATTGGACAAACTCCACATAAAAATGTGCATATAGATACGAAAATGAATTTCATGCACATCTCATTCAATTTGAGACTTGGTGGAGTTTCCCCTATATATTGGGTCAAAGAAAGAAAGCATGCCAAAGATACTACACGAAGTTAATATGCATGCTCAAGACTTTCAAGAACCGATACCAAATGACAAAGAAATACCAAGTGAAGAAAAGATACCAAATGAATAAATCATCACTTGGAGGATATCAATAAAAGATACATCAAGGAATGAGATATCCATTGATACCCACCAAATAGAAGATATCAAACCCCCAAAAGAGAGGATGGTTCCAAACAAACCAAGCTCTCTACAAAGTTTCATGATGGCACAAAGTACCCAAAAGAAATGACTTGCCTTCCACCGACACACACTTGATAAGGTTCACAAGATGAGTGTTTTATAGAAAATAGGATAGCTCCCCAAGACTAGTGCATTATAGAGAAATTGCATTTGAATACAAAATGCACGAGGTGGGATCACCACTTTCACTATATCTAGAAAACACTAAACAAGACCAAGAAATAAACAAGATCCACAAGTGGTATGGAAGACAAAGGGAGTTGATACAATCCTTGGCAAGAGAAAAGGCAAATAAAAGCAAAAGCCATTGTAAAGATGATCAATAAATTCTACCACAAAAGTGAGTACCAATTGTCAAAAGACAAGAAGTAAATGGAAATAATTCCCGGTGGTAGATAGCAAGGATATCCGACGTCATCTTCACACCAAACAAAAAGCAAATTGCAACTTGTAGAGCTAACAAGCCACCTAGGAACAAGATAATTTACAATATCAACTCTAGATGACAATATATTCAAATGTACACATTTTCTAGGCTAGTAATATACACACAGCATATAACTCCCCAATAATGTGATACCAATTAAGGATGAACAAGAGGCAAATAAAAGGATCCAACAAGAGATAATTAATGGACTATTTAGAATTTGAATTTCTCATGAGAAGACATACCACATAGCGACTAGATAATCTTGAAATATCAATACTAGATGGTATTACTCATGTACACACATTTATAGGATTGTGAGGTGCACAAAGCACATCACTCCCCCATAATGGGATGTTCCATTAATCTCTCACAAGAGCCAACTAAGAAATGACCAAGATGCACAAAGGCTCAACGAATGACACACATGTACATGATATGCAAACCAACACACACATACTTGATTGCTCAAGATAATCAAGTTCGAAGCACAACATATACAAACGCATGCAAGGAACGAAACCAAACATGCAAAGGGGCAAGTAACTATCAATGTAGACACTTTAAGCACGAGTTACCGCAAGGAGGAACATTGGATATAAGATAGAAACTTGATAATCCGAATGACTTGGCTTGAGACAATAAGAATGATGAAGTCCCCTTAATTCTTCATAATGTAGCCAAGTCTCCAATGACATCCAATATCACCTATTGATCAAGTTTGAGCTTGTTGGTCCCCAACCAAGTTGGGTCCTAATAGGTTAGTCACAATAGGCTTGGCTACCCAAATGGTTCTTTTCTTGAGACCACTTTAAGCACCAACAAATTTGGCAAACACCACTTCATGCACAACGCCCGTCCAGGGATTGTACCCCGAGAGCCACGGCGGAGGAGGAGCGGCCGCGGTTACCGCGGGAGGGCGCTGCGACGTGGTGGCGTTGCGGCCCCAACCCCCGCGGCCCTTCTGCTTGCGGCCACCAGCGGGCACGGGCACGGGTGGCGAGGTCAAAGGAGGCGCGCGTGGCGCTGGCGGAGTGTCGTGGCCAGCGACGAGGCCGACGTGGAGGGCGGCATGGGTCACCTGCCGGGCGGTGTGACGAAGACGCTTCTCCTCCATGCGAAGGTATGTGACCGCCTTCGCGTACGACAGTGTGACGAGGGAGAGGTTGGCGGCGGACTGGCCAAGGTCGGGGTGGAGGCCGCGGAGGAGGTTGGTGAGGAGGACGGAGTCGTCGATGGTCATACCGATGTCGCGCAGCTCGTCGGCGAGGACCTTCTGTCGTGTGCAGTACTCATCGATCGAAAGATCGTTTTGCTGCATAGTGAAGAACTCCTCTTGAACAAAGGCGCGGCGTTGGAGTTGATTGTCGAGGAAGAGATCACACAGGCGCGTCCACATAGCATACGCTGACGGGTCGCGGGCGTTCACCTTGTTGAAGAGGCTGCCGGAGATGGTGAGGAAGAGCCACTTGACGATGCAGGCGTCCACAGCAAGCCACTCATCGTCGTCCTTCATGTCACGGAAGTCGACGCTCCCGTCAACATGCTCGATGAGACGGTAAGAGCGTAACAGCAGTGTGAAGTAGGTGCGCCATGCGTTGTAGGATGGCGAGTCGAGGTCAAGGATGACGGATATGTGGTCTTTGATGTGAAGCTCGTTGAGGCGGTCGGAGGTGAACATGGCACCGGCAAAAGAACCGGCGTCGGAGGTGTCGGCATTGGCCATGAGGGCATCGAGTGGTTAGGATTTGGGTGGTGTTGGAGGGAGGAAAGAGTCGGCGGCGGCTGTGGGTGTTTGGGAGTGAGGCGACGGTGGCTACAGGAGAAAGATGGTAGCGGCGACGGCTTTACGGTTTTGGGGAGAAGGTGGCAGTGGCAGTGAGAAGAAGGGAAGCGGCGGCGGCGGCTACGGGATAGGTGGCAGCGACGGCAGCGGCTTGAGAGGTTTGGGGAGGAGGTAGGCGGCGACAGTGGCTACGGGAGAGGTAGCAACGGCGGCGACGGTAGGGTTTGGAGTTGGCAGCAGCGGCAGCGGCGGCTACAGGAAGGTGCGGCGGCTGCGGGGTGCGGAAGCGAGAGAGAATCGCGGTAAAACTGATACCATGTAGAGAGAATATTTGGTGCAACTCAATTGTATTCCAGGGAGTCGGTCACAATATATACACAGGATGTCTTGTGTGACAAGGAAACTAATCCTACCATATTTCTAGGAGTCAACTATACAAGGCTAGAGAAGATGAGAATAGCAATACAAATATGTCACGTTCAACACCTCTCAAGGGGACTTGGGCATTTAGGGGGATTTTAATTAGAAAGAGCGTCGAAGCGAACAGACCCTCGAGAGACGACAGGCACTCCCAAATCCCAATTTGTTCGCACAGACGCCGCATTGCTAGAATCTGTATATGGATGTGCACTAGTGCTATCGTTGAAACTGCCATGCGTGTAGCAGAAAAATTCATGTCAAATATCTCTTGTGATGTAACGCGGGTGGATTGGCTCATGTACAAATTCTCAACTTCTACTCATGTTCCCGGTGCATCCCATGCGTAGCACTCATCATCATTCTAGCAGACCAACCTAGCACCACTTCTCTATCCACCTGATGGCAGCAACAAAATGATGTGGAACTTTACATTTTTGTGGCGCAGTTTTGCATGTTCAGCTTCTATATATGCTGCTGCAAGGGAGGGGTTCAAAAATGTATTTATGGCCCAGATATTGTTGATTTTACCACTCACCAGCCGTCTGTCCAACTATTTAACACCATGAGTACAATTGCTAGCAATCAGAGTGACATGTTTTATTCAGGTAACTAGCAACCCAGTGTGTTATTTGTTTACCTCTTCACTCATGTTTGTCCAAATATGTAACTCCATATGTATAGTTGTTATAAGAGCTACCAATCCTAGTGACGTGCAAATCGTATTTAATGGACCCGGGGTGTTGATATTTTCCTACTCACTGGCTGTATGATCGAGCAAGGGAAAGTAGGAGGCGGAGGTCACTGGAGCACTTGATTTGTGCTCTGTTGTGAGATAAAGAAAAGGGAGTCAACTTAATCTCGGCGCTAGTAGAAGTAGCAAGTTGTGGTGAAAGATGTAAAGGAAAATTATAAGGTTAGATCTGTAGCAATGTTATGTTTGACCATTTTTGCACGCGTCCGAGCAAAGAAGAGACCACTTTGTTTCTAACCGGATTGGGGCCCGGATGAGAATGTTGTTCGTTTGGAATTTCGGTTGAGGCAACTGGAAGACAATGAATGGTAGAATGCTCAACGGTGATACTTTGGCCATGGGCAGGTGTTATAATCATTCCATGAACTCCGCGGCAGCTTTGCATGCACTTTCCTTTGTTGCATTATACTATCTCGTGTTGTAAGATTGTTAGACTATGTATAACTTCTGTATTTGTGTACGTATATTGTATCTATTGTAACACACCCATTATATATATGAGATAAGCCACCCCTAGAGGGTTGAGCTGGTTCCCCCCAAATCATTGTCTTACATGGTAACAGACCTAATTACGACCCACGCTTTCACAAAACCCTAACCCCGCCGCCGCTCCCTCCATCTCGCCGCCGCCGCCACCAGATCGCGCCGCCGCCGCCATGTCGGGTGCTGCCGCCTCCAGCTCCTCCTCTGCCGGGTTTCTCCCGGCCTCGCTTGTCGCCCTCCTCTCGCTCCCGCTTGACTCGGCCACAATGCGTCCGCCGCAGCTCGGGACCAAGAGCGTCGCTCGTTTTTCTCCAACACCTCTCCGGCTCCTTCATCGCCGGGGCTTGCGCTGACGGTTCATACGTCGAGCGCCCCTTCACCCGCCCCGTCGACCGGCGTCATCGCGCCTCTGGCCCTCGCGCCCGAGGCCACCTCGTCAGCTGTCACGGCGGGCCTCATGCCATCCGCGCCTCAGGCGGGATTCACTCCGGCAGCGCCCGTTGCCTCCCTCTACGGGGCATCCTCGCCGCCGCCGCCCGCGGGCTCCAATCCCGTGGTCCCGCCCGCCCCTGCCCCCATGGCGTACGCACCTCCGGCAGGTGCCTCCACGGGATCGTTGCCTCCACTGTTTCACTTTGGCAACCTCATCACCGTCAAGCTCTCGTCCGACAATTATATCTTCTGGCGTGCTCAGGTTCTTCCGCTCCTTGGGAGCCACTACTTGCTTGGCTACGTCGACGGCACTTTTCCTTGCCCTCCTGCACTGGTGGATAGCGTGAATGGCCCGGTTTACAACCCGGCACATCGTGTCTGAACGGGGCAGGACCAGGCGAACCTCTCCTCCATCCAGGGTTCGCTCACTCCGGCTGTTTCCGGGCTCATCGTCTTCGTGAAGACTTCCCATGAGCTTGGACCATCCATGAGCGCTCCTTTGCGTCACAGTCGCAAGCCCGGGTCAGTGCCCTCCGTCGCGAGCTTGGCGCCTGTGAGAAGCTTGATTCCACGGCAACAGAGTTCTACAACAAGGTCAAGGCTCTTACTGACACATTGGCATCCATTAGACAGCCGCTTACCGATTCTGAGTTCAACTCCTTTATTGTCAACGGCCTCGACGAAGAGTATGATGGCTTAGTTGAGATCATTAATGAGCGCGGCAACACGATCCCAATGATGGTGCATGAGGTCTACTCCCGGCTTCTTCTTATTGAGCAGCGCGTTGAGGTGCGTCATGCCAACCGCAGTCGCGGCTCCTCCTCCGCCAACGCGGCCTACCAAGGTGGTCGTCCCTCCAGCGGCGCCCAGTCCTCCGCCTCAGGAAAGGGGCCCACGCCGCTCCCTCCGGCCTCGTCCACCCCCACTCTGACGCTACCTGGTGATGGGGGTCGGCGGGTATGCCAGCTCTGTGGTCTTGATGGACATTGGGCCTCCAAGTGCCATCGTCGTTTTCAGAAGAGTTTCCTTGGTCTCAGCAACGACGGCAAGGATACGCGCAACACTGCGCGTCAGGTGGCTATGGTCGACCGCCCGGCACCGCAGAAGTCTCAGGGCCATACTCAGTCCTACTCTGTTGATCCACACTGGTACATGGATTCTGGTGCGACGGAGCTTCTGACGAATGAGATGGGGAAGCTTCATCCTCGCGAGCCCTATCATGGTTCCGATAAGATCCACACCGCCAATGGAGCAGGTATGCACATCTCCCATATTGGTCAAGCATCCCTTCTCACTAGTCATGCCACTAGGAGGCTTCAGCTTCTTGATGTTCTTAGAGTACCATCTATGACGTGTAATCTCCTTTCAGTTCCTAAACTCACTTATGACAATAATGTGTTTTGTGAATTTCACCCATTTGATCTTTTTATTAAGGATCAGGGCACGAGGGCCGTTCTGCTTAGTGGGCGTCTCTACCAGGGCCTTTACCGTCTGGATCATCCTGGAGTCTCTCAGGTTTCCAGTGGAGTTCGCGTCTCATCGTCACAGTAGCATGCTCGTCTTGGTCATCCTGCCACACCTATCGTTCGTCATGTTTTGCGTCGTCATGAGCTTCCTAGTGTCTCTAGCAATAATGATGTAGCAGTGTGTGATGCTTGTCAGCAGGGGAAGAGTCATCAACTTCCTTTTTCGGAGTCCAGACGTGAGGTGAAACATCCTTTAGAACTTGTTTTTTCGGATGTATGGGGCCCTGCCCAAACTTCTGTTAGTGGTCATAACTATTATATTAGTTTCGTGGATGCTTACAGTCGTTTTACTTGGCTCTATCTTATTAAGCGTAAATCTGATGCGTTTGATATTGTCGTTCAGTTTCAAAAACATGTTAAACGTCTTCTCAAGCATAAAATTGTTCATGTTCAGTCGGACTGGGGTGGGGAGTATCGCAACCTCAACTCCTTCTTCCAGTCGCTTGGGATTGCTCGTCGTTTAGCATGTCCACATACTCATCAGCAGAATGGTTCCGTCGAACGTAAGCATCGTCATACTGTTGAGACTGGTCTCACTCTTTTGGCCCATGCATCGGTTCCTTTCTGGTTTTGGAGTGATGCTTTTACCACTGCTTGCTTTCTTATCAACCGTACTCCCACACGTGTTCTCAACATGAAGACTCCCCTTGAACTTCTCCTTAATGAACAACCCAATTATACTTTCTTTAAAGTATTTGGGTGTGCTTGATGGCCACATCTTCGACCCTATAATAAACGCAAGCTGGAATTTCGGTCCAAAAAGTGTGTCTTTCTTGGCTATAGTTCCCTTCATAAAGGTTACAAATGTCTTCATGTTCCCACTAATCGTGTTTGCATTTCTCGGGATGTAGTGTTTGATGAGCGTGTCTTTCCGTTTGCCAATCTACCTGTGTCCACAGATGCTCCTCCGTCCATGCATTCATCCTCTCTTGCCTCTGACCAATTTGATGATGTTGCATACTCTCCTGTGTTATTGCCTAACCATGGTGCAGGAACCAGACGTGCGGCTCGTTTGGAGCTTTTGGAGGACTCCCCATCATCATCGCCGCCGCCCTCTGTTGTGCACGTCGATCACACCGCGACGTTGCATGGCCTCGATCCGTGTGCCCATGCACGCTCGGTGGATGCACCTGAGGCACTGGCCTCGTCCTCTGATCGGCCCGGGACGCCTGCGTCTCCCGTGACTTGGCCCGCTACGCCGGCCTTGTTGGAAATATGCCCTAGAGGCAATAATAAAATGATTATTATATTTCCTTGTTCATGATAATTGTCTATTATTCATGCTTTAATTGTATTATTCAGAAATCGTAATACATGTGTGAATACATAGACCACAATGTGTCCCTAGTGAGCCTCTAGTTGACTAGCTCGTTGATCAACAGATAGTCATGGTTTCCTGGCTATGGACATGGGGATGTCATTGATAACGGGATCACATCATTAGGAGAATGATGTGATGGACAAGACCCAATCCTAAACATAGCACAAGATCGTATAGTTCGTTTGCTAGAGTTTTTCCAATGTCAAGTATCTTTTACTTAGACCATGAGATCGTGTAACTCCCGGATACCGTAGGAGTGCTCTGGTGTTGGGGAACGTTGCAGAAAATTAAAAAATTTCCTACGGTTTCACCAAGATCCATCTATGAGTTCATCTAAGCAACGAGTCATGGGAGTGAGTTTGCATCTACATACCACTTGTAGATCACGCGCGGAAGCTTGCAAGGGGATGGTGATGATGGAGTCGTACTCGAACGTGATTCGGATCACCGATGACCAAGTGTTGAACGGACAGCACCTCCGTGTTCAACACACGTACGGGACGGACGACGTCTCCTCCATCTTGATCCAGCAAGGAGGAAGGAGAGGTTGAGGAAGACAGCTCCAATGGCAGCACGACGGTGTGGTGCAGTTGGAGCAGCAGTACTCCGTCAGAGCTTCGCCAAGCACGTACGGAAGAGGAGAGCTATTGGGGAGGGGAGGGGCTGCGCCTTGGCTTGTGGTGTTGCAGCCCTCCCCTCACCCCTCTATTTATAGGGGAAGGGGCAAGGGGGGCCGGCCCCTCTAGATGGGATCTAGAGGGGGGGCGGCGGCCAGGGTGGGGGGACTTGCCCCCCAAGCAAGGGGGGCGCCCCCCTTAGGGTTTCCCCCCCAATCCTAGGCGCATGGGCCCAAGGTGGGGGGCGCGCCCAGCCCTCCAGGGGCTGGCTCCCTTCCCTCTGCGGCCCATGTGGCCCTCCGGGAGGGGTGGCCCCTCCCGGTGGACCCCCGGAACCCCTCCGGTGGCCCCGGTACAATACCGATAAGCCCCCGAAACTTTCCGGTGTCCGTATGACAACTTCCCATATATAAAACTTCACCTCCGGACCATTCCGGGACTCCTCGTGACGTCCGGGATCTCATCCGGGACTCCGAACAACATTTGGTAGTCACATACTAGTCTTCCTAATAACCCTAGCGTCACCGAACCTTAAGTGTGTAGACCCTACGGGTTCGGGAGACACGCGGACATGACCGAGACGACTCTCGGGCAATAACCAACAGCGGGGTCTGGATACCCATGTTGGCTCCCACATGCTCCTCGATGATTTCATCGGTTGAACCACGATGTCGAGGATTCGATCAAACCCTGTATACAATTCCCTTTGTCAATCAGTACGTTACTTGCCCGAGACTCGATCGTCGGTATCCCAATACCTTGTTCAGTCTCGTTACCGGCAAGTCACTTTACTCGTACCGTAATGCATGATCCCGTGGCCAACACCTTGGTCACCTTGAGCTCATTATGATGATGCATTACCGAGTGGGCCCAGAGATACCTCTCCATCATACGGAGTGACAAATCCCAGTCTCGATCCGTGTCAACCCAATAGACACTTTCGGAGATACCTGTAGTGCACCTTTATAGTCACCCAGTTACGTTGTGACGTTTGATACACCCAAAGCACTCCTACGGTATCCAGGAGTTACACGATCTCATGGTCGAAGGAAGAGATACTTGACATTGGCAAAGCTCTAGCAAACGAACTACATGATCTTTGTGCCATGCTTAGGATTGGGTCTTGTCCATCACATCATTCTCCTAATGATGTGATCCCGTTATCAACGACATCCAATGTCCATAGCCAGGAAACCATGACTATCTATTGATCACAATGAGCTAGTCAACTAGAGGCTCACTAGGGACATATTGTGGTCTATGTATTCACACGTGTATTACGATTTCCGGATAATACAGTTATAGCATGAATAAAAGACAATTATCATGAACAATGAAATATAATAATATTTTTATTATTGCCTCTAGGGCATATTTCCAACAGTCTCCCACTTGCACTAGAGTCACCAATCTAGTTACATTGTGATGAATCGAACACCCATAGAGTTCTGGTGTTGATCATGTTTTGCTCGCGAGAGAGGTTTAGTCAATGGATCTGCGACATTCAGATCCGTGTGTACTTTGCAAATTTCTGTGTCTCCATCTTGAACATTTTTCACGGATGGAGTTGAAACGATGCTTGATGTGCCTGGTCTTCTTGTGAAACCTGGGCTCCTTGGCAAGGGCAATAGCTCCAGTGTTGTCACGGAAGAGTTTGATTGGCCCCGACGCATTGGGTATGACTCCTAGGTCGGTGATGAACTCCTTCACCCAAATCGCTTCATGTGCTGCCTCCGAGGCTGCCATGTACTCCGCTTCACACGTAGATCCCGCCACGACGCTCTGCTTGCAGCTGCACCAGCTTACTGCTCCACCATTCAACATATACACGTATCCGGTTTGTGACTTAGAGTCATCCGGATCTGAGTCGAAGCTAGCGTCGACGTAACCCTTTACGACGAGCTCTTCGTCTCCTCCATAAACGAGAAACATGTCCTTTGTCCTTTTCAGGTACTTCAGGATATTCTTGACCGCTGTCCAGTGTTCCTTGCCGGGATTACTCTGGTATCTTGCTACCAAACTCACGGCAAGGTTTACATCAGGTCTGGTACATAGCATGGCATACATAATAGATCCTATGGCTGAAGCATAGGGGATGACACTCATCTCTTCTTTATCTTTTGCCGTGGTCGGTGACTGAGCCGAGCTCAATCTCACACCTTGTAACATAGGCAAGAACCCTTTCTTGGACTGATCCATTTTGAACCTTTTCAAAATCTTATCAAGGTATGTGCTTTGTGAAAGACCTATGAGGCGTCTCGATCTATCTCTATAGATCTTGATGCCTAATATATAAGCAGCTTCTCCAAGGTCCTTCATTGAAAAACACTTATTCAAGTAGGCCTTGATGTTGTCCAGAAATTCTATATTATTTCCCATCAAGAGTATGTCATCTACATATAATATGAGAAATGCTACAGAGCTCCCACTCACTTTCTTGTAAACGCAGGCTTCTCCATAAGTCTTCATAAACCCAAACTCTTTGATCATCTCCTCAAAGCGAATATTCCAACTCCGAGATGCTTGCACCAGCCCATAAATGGATCGCTGGAGCTTGCATACTTTGTTAGCGTTCTTAGGATCGACAAAACCTTCCGGCTGCATCATATACAGTTCTTCCTTAAGATGCCCGTTAAGGAATGCTGTTTTGACGTCCATCTGCCATATCTCATAATCATAGTATGCGGCAATTGCTAACATGATTCGGACGGACTTAAGCTTCGCTACGGGAGAGAAAGTCTCATCATAGTCAATCCCTTGAACTTGCTGATAACCCTTAGCGACAAGTCGAGCTTTATAGATGGTAACATTCCCATCCGCGTCCGTCTTCTTCTTAAAGATCCATTTGTTTTCTATCGCTCAACGATCATCGGGCAAGTCTGTCAAAGTCCATACTTTGTTTTCATACATGGATTCTATCTCGGATTTCATGGCTTCAAGCCATTTGTTGGAATCTGGGCCCGCCATCGCTTCTTCATAGTTCGAAGGTTCACCGTTGTCTAACAACGTGATTTCCAGGACAGGGTTGCCGTACCACTCTGGTGCGGAACGTGTCCTTGTGGACCTACGAAGTTCAGTAGCAACTTGATCCAAAGTACCTTGATCATCATCATTGTTTTCCTCTTTGGTTGGTGTGGGCATCACAGGAACATTTTCCTGAGCTGCACCACTTTCCCGTTCGAGAGGTAGTACTTCATCGAGTTCTACTTTCCTCCCACTTACTTCTTTCGAGAGAAACTCTTTTTCCAGAAAGCATCTGTTCTTGGCAACAAAGATCTTGCCCTCGGATCTTAAGTAGAAGGTATACCCGACAGTTTCCTTAGGGTATCCTATGAAGACGCACTTTTCCGACTTGGGTTCGAGCTTTTCAGGTTGAAGTTTCTTGACATAAGCATCGCATCCCCAAACTATTAGAAACGACAACTTAGGTTTCTTCCCAAACCATAATTCATACGGTGTCGTCTCAACGGATTTAGACGGTGCCCTATTTAAAGTGAATGTAGCTGTCTCTAGAGCGTATCCCCAAAATGATAGCGGTAAATCGGTAAGAGACATCATAGACCGCACCATATCCAATAGAGTGTGATTACGACGTTCGGACACACCGTTTCGCTGAGGTGTTCCAGGCGGCGTGAGTTGTGAAACAATTCCACATTTTCTTAAGTGTGTGCCAAATTCGTGACTTAAATATTCTCCTCCACGATCTGATCGTAGGAACTTTATCTTTCGGTCACGTTGATTCTCTACTTCATTCTGAAATTCCTTGAACTTTTCAAAGGTCTCAGACTTGTGTTTCATTAAGTAGACATACCCATATCTACTCAAGTCATCAGTGAGAGTGAGAACATAACGATATCCTCCGCGAGCCTCAACGCTCATTGGACCGCACACATCGGTATGTATGATTTCCAACAAGTTGGTTGCTCGCTCCATTGTTTCAGAGAACGGAGTCTTGGTCATTTTTCCCATGAGGCATGGTTCGCATGTGTCAAACGATTCATAATCAAGAGACTCTAAAAGTCCATCCGCATGGAGCTTCTTCATGCGCTTGACACCAATGTGACCAAGGCGGCAGTGCCACAAGTATGTGGGACTATTGTTATCAACTTTACATCTTTTGGCATCTACACTATGAACATGTGTAATATTACGCTCGAGATTCATTAAGAATAAACCATTGACCATCGGAGCATGACCATAAAACATATCTCTCATATAAATCGAACAACCATTATTCTCAGACTTAAATGAGTAGCCATCTCGTATTGAACGAGATCCAGATACAATGTTCATGCTCAAACTTGGCACTAAATAACAATTATTAAGGTTCAAAACTAATCCCGTAGGTAAATGTAGAGGCAGCGTGCCGACGGTGATCACATCGACTCTGGAACCATTCCCGACGCGCATCGTCACCTCGTCCTTCGCCAGTATCCGTTTATTCCGCAGCTCCTGCTGTGAGTTACAAATATGAGCAACGGCACCGGTATCAAATACCCAGGAGTTACTACGAGTACTGGTAAGGTACACATCAATTACATGTATATCAAATATACCTTTGGTGTTGTCGGCCTTCTTATCCGCTAAGTATTTGGGGCAGTTCCGCTTCCAGTGACCCTTCCCCTTGCAATAAAAGCACTCAGTCTCAGGCTTGGGTCCATTCTTTGACTTCTTCCCGGCAACTGGCTTACCGGGCGCGGCAACATCCTTGCCGTCCTTCTTGAAGTTCTTCTTGCCCTTGCCCTTCTTGAACTTAGTGGTCTTATTGACCATCAACACTTGATGTTCTTTCTTGATTTCAGCCTCTGCTGACTTCAGCATAGAAAACACTTCAGGAATGGTCTTTTCCATCCCCTGCATGTTGTAGTTCATCACAAAGCTCTTGTAGCTTGGTGGGAGCGACTGGAGGATTCTGTCAATGACCGCCTCATCTGGGAGGTTAATGTTCAGCTGGGTCATATGGTTGTGCAACCCAGACATCTTCAAGATGTGCTCACTGACAGAACTGTTTTCCTCCATCTTACAACTGTAGAACTTGTCGGAGACATCATATCTCTCGACCCGGGCATGAGCTTGGAAAACTAGTTTCAGCTCTTCGAGCATCTCATATGCTCCGTGATGCTCAAGACGCTTTTGGAGCCCCGGTTCTAAGCTGTAAAGCATGCCGCACTGAACGAGGGAGTAATCATCAGCGCGAGTTTGCCAAGCATTCATAAAGTCTTGGTTCTCTGGGACGGGAGCGTCACCTAGCGGTCCTTCTAGGACATATTGTTTCCTGGCAGCTATGAGGATGATCCTCAGGTTCCGGACCCAGTCCGTATAGTTGCTGCCATCATCTTTCAGCTTGGTTTTCTCTAGGAATGCGTTGAAGTTCATGTTGACATGAGCGTTGGCCATTTGATCTACAAGACATATTTGCAAAGGTTTTTAGACTAAGTTCATGATAATTAAGTTCTAATCAAATTATGAACTCCCACTCAGATTAGACATCCCTCTAGTCATCTAAGTGTTACACGATCCGAGTCGACTAGCCCGTGTCCGATCATCACGTGAGACGGACTAGTCATCGTCGGTGAACATCTTCATGTTGATCGTATCTTCCATACGACTCGTGTTCGACCTTTCGGACTCCGTGTCCCGAGGCCATGTCTGCACATGCTAGGCTCGTCAAGTTAACCCTAAGTGTTTTCGTTGTGTAAAACTGTCTTACACCCGTTGTATGTGAACGTAAGAATCCATCACACCCGATCATCACGTGGTGCTTAGAAGCGACGAACTGTAGCAACGGTGCACAGTTAGGGGAGAACACTTCTTGAAATTTTTGTAAGGGATCATCTTATTTACTACCGTCGTCCTAAGTAAACAAGATGCATAAACATAATAAACATCACATGCAATTATATAGTTGTGACATGATATGGCCAATATCATATAGCTCCATTGATCTCCATCTTCGGGGCTCCATGATCATCTTGTCACCGGCATGACACCATGATCTCCATCATCGTGTCTTCATGAAGTTGTCACGCCAACGACTACTTCTACTTCTATGGCTAACGCGTTTAGCAATAAAGTAAAGTAAGTTACATGGCGTTCTTCAATGACACGCAGGTCATACAAAAAATAAAGACAACTCATATGGCTCCTGCCGGTTGTCATACTCATTGACATGCAAGTCGTGAATCCTATTACAAGAACATGATCTCATACATCACAATTCATCATTCATCACAACTTCTGGCCATATCACATCACATGATCAATCGCTGCAAAAACAAGTTAGACGTCCTCTAATTGTTGTTGCATCTTTTACGTGGCTGCAATTGGGTTCTAGCAAGAACGTTTTCTTACCTACGAATAACCACAACGTGATTTTGTCAACTTCTATTTACCCTTCATAAGGGCCCTTTTCATCGAATCTGCTCCAACTAAAGTGGGAGAGACAGACACCCGCCGGCCACCTTATGCAACTAGTGCATGTTAATCGGTGGAACCGGTCTCACGTAAGCGTACGTGTAAGGTTGGTCCGGGCCGCTTCATCCCACAATACCGCTGAAGCAAGAAAAGACTAGTAGAGGCAAGCAAGTTGACAAGATCCACGCCCACAACAAAATTGTGTTCTACTCATGCAAAGATAACTACGCATAAACCTGGCTCTGATACCACTGTTGGGGAACGTTGCAGAAAATTAAAATTTTTCCTACGGTTTCACCAAGATCCATCTATGAGTTCATCTAAGCAACGAGTCATGGGAGTGAGTTTGCATCTACATACCACTTGTAGATCACGCGCGGAAGCTTGCAAGGGGATGGTGATGATGGAGTCGTACTCGAACGTGATTCGGATCACCGATGACCAAGTGCTGAACGGACAGCACCTCCGTGTTCAACACACATACGGGACGGACGACGTCTCCTCCGTCTTGATCCAGCAAGGAGGAAGGAGAGGTTGAGGAAGACAGCTCCAATGGCAGCACGACGGTGTGGTGCAGTTGGAGCAGCAGTACTCCGTCAGAGCTTCGCCAAGCACGTACGGAAGAGGAGAGGTGTTGGGGAGGGGAGGGGCTACGCCTTGGCTTGTGGTGTTGCAGCCCTCCCCTCACCCCTCTATTTATAGGGGAAGGGGCAAGGGGGGCCGGCCCCTCTAGATGGGATCTAGAGGGGGGGCGGCGGCCAGGGTGGGGGGACTTTCCCCCCAAGCAAGGGGGGCGCCCCCCTTAGGGTTTCCCCCCCCCCCAACCCTAGGCGCATGGGCCCAAGGTGGGGGGAGCGCCCAGCCCTCCAGGGGCTGGCTCCCTTCCCTCTGCGGCCCATGTGGCCCTCCGGGAGGGGTGGCCCCTCCCGGTGGACCCCCGGAACCCCTCCGGTGGCCCCGGTACAATACCAATAAGCCCCCGAAACTTTCCGGTGTCCGTATGACAACTTCCCATATATAAAACTTCACCTTCGGACCATTCCGGAACTCCTCGTGACGTCCGGGATCTCATCCAGGACTCCGAACAACATTTGGTAGTCACATACTAGTCTTCCTAATAACCCTAGCGTCACCGAACCTTAAGTGTGTAGACCCTACGGGTTCGGGAGACACGCGGACATGACCGAGACGACTCTCGGGCAATAACCAACAGCGGGGTCTGGATACCCATGTTGGCTCCCACATGCTCCTCGATGATTTCATCGGTTGAACCACGATGTCGAGGATTCGATCAAACCCTGTATACAATTCCCTTTGTCAATCGGTACATTACTTGCCCGAGACTCGATCGTCGGTATCCCAATACCTTGTTCAGTCTCGTTACCGGCTAGTCACTTTACTCGTACCGTAATGCATGATCCCGTGGCCAACACCTTGGTCACCTTGAGCTCATTATGATGATGCATTACCGAGTGGGCCCAGAGATACCTCTCCGTCATACGGAGTGACAAATCCTAGTCTCGATCCGTGTCAACCCAATAGACACTTTCGGAGATACCTGTAGTGCACCTTTATAGTCACCCAGTTACGTTGTGACGTTTGATACACCCAAAGCACTCCTACGGTATCCAGGAGTTACACGATCTCATGGTCGAAGGAAGAGATACTTGACATTGGCAAAGCTCTAGCAAACGAACTACACGATCTTTGTGCCATGCTTAGGATTGGGTCTTGTCCATCACATCATTCTCCTAATGATGTGATCCCGTTATCAACGACATCCAATGTCCATAGCCAGGAAACCATGACTATATGTTGATCACAATGAGCTAGTCAACTTGAGGCTCACTAGGGACATATTGTGGTCTATGTATTCACACGTGTATTACGATTTCCGGATAATACAGTTATAGCATGAATAAAAGACAATTATCATGAACAATGAAATATAATAATACTTTTATTATTGCCTCTAGGGCATATTTCCAACATCTGGGTGTACCAAACGTCACAACGTAATTGGGTGACTATAAAGGTATACTACGGATATCTCCGAAAGTGCCTGTTGGGTTGACACGGGTCAAGACTGGGATTTGTCACTCCATATGACGGAGAGGTATCTCTGGGCCCACTCGGTAATGCATCATCATAATGAGCTCAAAGTGACCAAGTGTCTGGTCACGGGATCATGCATTACGGTACAAGTAAAGTGACTTCCGGTAACGAGATTGAACAAGGTATTGGGATACCGATGATCGAATCTCGGGCAAGTAACGTACCGATTGACAAAGGGAATTGTATACGGGGTTGCTTGAATCCTCGACATCGTGGTTCATCCGATGAGATCATCGAGGAGCATGTGGGAACCAACATGGGTATCCAGATCCCGCTGTTGGTTATTGACCGGAGAGCCGTCTCGGTCATGTCTACATGTCTCCCGAACCCGTAGGGTCTACACACTTAAGGTTCGGCGATGCTAGGGTTGTAGAGATATGAATATGCAGTAACCCGAAAGTTGTTCAGAGTCCCGGATGAGATCCTGGATGTCACGAGGAGTTCCGGAATGGTCCGGAGGTGAAGAATTATATATAGGAAGTGCAGTTTCGGCCATGGGGAAAGTTTTGGGGGTCACCGGTATTGTACCGGGACCACCGGAAGGGTCCCGGGGGTCCACCGGGTGGGGCCACTCATCCCGGAGGGCCCCATGGGCCAAAGTGGGGAGGGAACCAGCCCATAGTGGGCTGGTGCGCCCCCCTTGGCCCACCCCATGCGCCTAGGGTTGGGAACCCTAGGTGGGGGGGGGCACCTGGCTTGGGGGGCACTCCACCCCTTGGCCGCCCCCCCCCCTAGGAGATCCCATCTCCTAGGGCCGGCGCCCCCCTAGGGGGCCTATATAAAGGGGGGAGGGAGGGGGCAGCCGCACCCTTGAGTCTTGGAGCCTCCCTCTCCCCTGCTACACCTCTCCCTCTCGCAGTATAACGGCGAAGCCCTGCTGCGGTGACGCCCTGCATCCACCACCACACCGTCGTGCTGCTGGATCTTCATCAACCTCTCCTCCCCCCCTTGCTGGATCAAGAAGGAGGAGACATCACGCTGACCGTACATGTGTTGAACACGGAGGTGCCGTCCGTTCGGCGCTAGGATCTCCAGTGATTTGGATCACGTCGAGTACGAGTTCCTCATCCCCGTTCTTTGAACGCTTCCGCGCGTGATCTACAAAGGTATGTAGATGCAATCCGATCACTCGTTGCTAGATGAACTCATAGATGGATCTTGGTGAAACCGTAGGAAATTTTTTGTTTTCTGCAACGTTCCCCAACAAGCCTCGCCCGCGTCTCCAGCGGATCAGCCCGCTACGCCGGCCTCGCCTGTAGCTAGGCCTGCTACGCCGGCATCGCCCGTGGCTCCGCCCGCTCCACGGCCTCGCCCGTGGCTCTGTTGGATAGCCCACTGGCAGGTTCTGGATCCACCGAGCCGTCTGCCACGATGGAGGATCTGGTTTCATCGTCTAGCTCCTCGTCGCCCAGCCCCTCGCCGGTTGCTTCCTCGACGGCTCCTGTGTTACGTCCACATACACGCAGTCGCAGTGGTATTTTTCGACCAAAGGAACGTATGGATGGTACTGTTGCTTGGTTGGCAGCATGTCTGGCTGCTGCTGTTGCGGATCCGTCTTCAGAGCCCCGGTCATATCAGGCTGCCATGCGTGTTCCTCATTGGCGAGAGGCTATGGAGCAGGAGTATCATGCTCTTCTTCGTAACGAGACATGGACTCTTGTTCCTCCCCCACCACGGGTTAATGTTATTGACTGCAAGTGGGTGTTCAAAGTGAAGAAGCACTCGGATGGATCTATTGAGCGTTATAAAGCGCGCCTTGTTGCCAGAGGATTTCGGCAGCGCTATGGTCTTGATTACGAGGACACCTTCAGTCCCGTTGTCAAGCCTACCACCATTCGGCTTCTTCTTTCTCTTGCTGTCACTCGCGGTTGGTCTCTTCGTCAACTTGATGTGCAGAATGCCTTTCTTCATGGTTTCTTGGAGGAAGAGGTTTATATGCGACAGCCGCCTGGTTTCTCTGATCCTGATCGTCCTGATCACATCTGCCGTCTCACCAAAGCGCTCTATGGTCTGAAGCAAGCTCCTCGTGCCTAGCATGCTCGTCTTGCCTCCGCTCTTCGTGCTCATGGGTTTGTGTCGTCCACTGCTGACTCCTCATTATTTCTTCTACAGAAGCCCGAAGTCACTATGTATCTTTTGGTCTATGTGGATGATATTATTCTTGTCAGTTCCTCTCGGTATGCTGCTGATGCTCTTGTTCGCTCTCTTGTTGCTGCTTTTGCTGTCAAAGATCTTGGGAAGCTTCACTACTTTCTTGGAGTTGAGGTTACCTCTCGTGCAGATGGTCTTGTTATGACACAAAAGAAGTACTCCTTAGATTTATTGCAGCGAGCTGGGATGCTTAAGTGCAAACCGACTACCACACCCATGTCATCTACCGAAAAGCTCACTGCTGTTGATGGTGCGCTTCTGTCTTCTGCGGATGCCACAGAGTACAGGAGTATTGTTGGTGGGCTTCAGTACTTGACGATCACGATGCCAGATATTTCTTATGATGTCAACAGGGTTTTTCAGTATCTTCAGGCTCCCCGCGACACTCATTGGGCTGCTGTTAAGCGCATCCTGCGTTATGTCCAATTCAAAGTGTCTTTTGGGATGCATATTCGTCCGACTTCCTCTCGGATTCTTTCGTCCTACTCTGATGCGGACTGGGCTGGCAGCCCGGATGACAGGCGATCCACGGGGGGCTATGCTGTGTTCTTTGGCTCTAACTTGATCGCCTGGAGTGCTCGGAAACAGGCTACTGTATCACGTAGTAGTACTGAAGCTGAGTATAAGGCTGTGGCTAATGCTACTGCAGAGATTATTTGGGTGCAATCTTTGCTTCAGGAGTTGGGTATGTCTCAACCGCAGCCTCCTATCCTTTGGTGTGATAACATCGGTGCTACATACCTTTCCACAAATCCGGTATTTCATACCCGAACGAAACACATTGAAGTGGACTATTACTTTGTACGGGAACGTGTGTCACAGAAGCAACTTCAGATCAAGTTCATCTCTTCCAAAGATCAACTTGCAGACATCTTCACTAAGTCTTTGCCTTTACCACAGTTCGAGGCTTGTAGGCGCAATCTTACCCTTCTCAGTTCTTTAGAAAGTGGCTAAGATTGAGGGAGGGTGTTAGACTATGTATAGCTTCTATATTTGTGTGCGTATATTGTACCTATTGTTACACACCCATTATATATATGAGATAAGCCACCCCTAGAGGGTTGAGCTGGTTCCCCCCAAATCATTGTCTTACAAAGATATTAACATTGAAGCTGCCTTATCCGTTGATGATGCCATATGAGCGGCTTCGGCGTCAAAGACGACATCAGCAAGCTCCTACCGCGGTGATGGACGCGACTGGCTTTGAAGGCGAGAAGGAGCAGCCGTCACGCCCCGGGCTGGGTTAGAGGGCATCCGATGGTGAAAGTGGAAGCAAGCCATCAGACGTGCCGCGACAGTGATCCACCTCCTTGTGCAACTTTATATTAGCTTCAAAAAACACAAATCACGTTGCCATATGTTTCTGTAGCGTTTCTGAATTTCCAGCTTCTTAAATCTCTGCATCCTCAGTGGGTAACAGTAACGTTAACGTTCCTGTTACGCAGTGCTGATGAATATGAGTTTCACTGAATTGCATGAGTGGTTTTCAGTTTTCTTTGCGTTGGATTGTGGAGGACTGCCAAAGTATGATTTTATTTGGTGTTGGGCTGCCTGCGTTTCCAGTTTATGATGTTGTCGCTTGGTCAGGACTTGCCTTTCTTTCGGAACCAGGAAATCAATAAAGAAACTGTCCAATCCTTTATTAAACTAACGACGCGTTTGGTTGGGCGGAAAAGTCGTGGCTTCCCAAACCAGCGCTTTCTGAAACGGCATCCAGCGTTTGGTATGCATACTACGTATTAGGTATCCGTGTCTTCCGATACATCGATTCACAAAACCGAAAACGGTCGGAGCGAAGGTGATTCAGAAAACGGGGTCGGATGCTCGAACCAAACTAGACGTGTATTCGGTAGAAAACCATTGGAAACCAGGGCTTCTCGATACCAGAACGAATCCGTTACCTGAGTGCGAACCAAACACGTCGTAATAACTTTATGATGTTGCTCGCGATGTCAATGCTCCGAGTTCTGTTACTCTAGTAACACCCCAAATTCGGGAGGGTATTTCGGGGGATTTTAAATATGAAGTGCATTGCACCGAACAGACTCTCGAGAGATGGCAGGCACGTCCAACGCCTTCGCACAGACGCCACATTGCTTGAATCAATGTGAAGATGAGCAACAGCGCTGTCACAGTTCGTTGGAGGAATAAAAAACATTGGAATTGCCATGTGTGTAGCAGATGAATCTCTGTGAAAAATCTCATGTGGAGTAACAGAGCTTCATAGGTTCATGTACACATTCTCAACTTCAATTCGTGTTCCTGGTGCATCCCATGCATAGCACTGATCATCGTCCCAGTGGACCAAGCTAGCTCGACTTTTCTATCCACCTGGTGGAGCAACAAAAAGATGTCGAACCTTAGATTTTTGTTGTGCAACTTTGAGTTTTCAACTTCTATTATATATGTTGGTGCAAAGGAGAGATTCGAGATAGTATTTATGGCCCAAATATTTCTGATTTTACGACTTACCAGCCATCTGTCCAATTATTTAACTCCATGAGTACATTTTTCTAATATAAGAGCTATCAATCCTTTTTTTTAGAAAAGGTGGGTTACCCCAGCCTCTGCATCACTAGTAGAAAAAGGGGCTTTTGTCCCATTTGGTAAGGCCCCTTTAGTCCCGGTTTTCGAATCGGGACTAAAGGGCCGGTACTAATGCCTCTCCCCTTTAGTCCCGGTTCTTACACGAACCGGGACTAAAGGGCGCGGCCACGTGGAGCTCCACCTTTAGTCCCGGTTGGTAACACCAACCGGGACTAAAGGAAATTTTACGATTTTTTTTTTTGAAAAAAAAATTTAACTTTTTTTTATTTTTTTTAATTTTTGAATTATTTTAACCTCTAATGTGTAATCACCACCCCTCATCACTGCTCAATTTATCCTCTAATCACCCCTCATCATTCCTAATCATCTAACTTCTCGAACGGTCACCCATCCTCCCACTCCCCCAGCCTGAGCACACTTAACTTTCGGATTCTATTCTCTTTCGTTTCCAAGTCTGCACTTGTTGTTTTCCTGACAATAGTAAGATGTCAATCCTATTAACCTTCATGAATTTTGCTTGAGCATGAAGTGACACATTTCACTGTTTGAGTTTGAAACTATTGTTTTAAAAAATAATAATAATTTAGTAACACTAATATTTCTTGAATAATTAGTTTGACCACAGTTTGACCAGATTTGACAAAAATTCAAAATAACTGAAATAATTATTTAGTAACACTAATATTCTAGAATAATTAGTTTGACCATTGTTTGACGACAGTTTGACCACTGTTTGACCAGATTTGACTAGTAATTTTTTCGATTTTTTCCACTCTAGATCTTAAAAGCCCCGTAACTTTTTTCTGTTAGGTTTTTGAGGATTTTAAAAATGTTTAACAGGGTTCCCCCTGTTAAATTCGGATGTAACTTTTCGAGCAGATGATTTTTCATATAAATTTTTTTTAATCCGAGTTCATATGCAAAAGTTATGCCCATTTTACAAATTCCAGAGAGATTTTGCAAATAAAGTCGAAATTCATATTTGTAAATTTTCCCAACAAGTAGACCACATATCACATGGGAAACTTATTTTATTTTTATTTTTATTTTGACATTTTCATCATTTTCTTTTGTTTTTTCTAAAACTGAAAAGGCGGTCAAGGGGGGAGAGTTTGAAAATGGGACCTTTAGTACCGGTTCGTGCCATGAACCGGTACTAATGCCTCAAAACCCATTAGTACCGGTTGGTGGCACCAACCGGTACTAAAGGTCTAACCTTTAGTCCCGGTTGGTGCCACCAACCAGGACTAATGGGCATCACACCCTTTAGTCCCGGTTCGTGGCACGAACCAGGACTAAAGGGCCCAGGTGAACCGGGACTAATGCCTTAGCCGCACGAACCGGGATAAATGCTCACGTTAGTCCCGGTTCGGGACTAATGTGAAAACTGCCCCGTGACCAAAGCCCTGTTTTCTACTAGTGCATCTAGGCAATGTATGCAGCTATTTTATTAATTCTGCACGAGGACCTTACAAAGTAGTACATCAGGTAGTCTGAAGCTACCATCTTATCAACAACTGTCGCTACTCCTATCCACTTGATGAAGGGATGCCGATAGTCCGAGCCTAATACCAAACATACATCACACCAAAGCCTAACATCTAAAGCCAGAGGCCCCAACCAAGCCATATACCGGGTTTGAGGCACAAACCGGTCCGATGCACTCTCATGTGTTGTCGCTGCCGTCTTCCACCGATCCATCTTCAGAGTACATACTAACGCACCGACCTTGCCAAGCCTCTCTGCCATCGGCGTCACTATGACGCCAGACAGTGTCCTCCTCCTACGTGAGCCCATCTCCGTGCATCGGAAGCCGAGTCTCCACTGCGCCACGCCACCGAGATCGCCATCAATGTGTAAGACGAAACATCACTCCACCAAAGAAGCCATCCACTGGTTCCTTAGACCCACGTACACCGCCAAGAATGATGCCGCCATGGGGGACACGACACCAAAGCGCCGCCATCATCCGATCTGATGATCTAGGATTCCCCCCGAAGGTAGCAGAGAGTGGCCTTGAACTTCTCCACAACGATGTCTTCAAGAAGGGAACGACACAGACAGCACTGCGACCTTAGCAGCTAGCCGAGAGCAGGTTTTCACCCAGACCTGTTTGAAGAACCTCCCTCCGGCATCTTGTCCATAGACTGTCGCCATCTTCTTCGGGGACTGGACGAAAGGGATCCAGGCCGCCGCTGCCTGACCAGTCGTAGCACCACCATGGTGCCTACAGCTGGCGCCGTCAGGCCCACCACGCTCGCCTGTAGATGCACACCAGAACCGCCGGCCCGCCCAAACCCATCTAGGCAAGGCAAAACCCGCAATCCCGGCCACCGCCAAAGGGGCGCCTCTGCTGTCGCCGTCGTCACGCACGCCGCCGTGATCCCGCCGCTCCTTACCGCCGGGTCTCCGCCGTACCATGCACCGCTGCCAGGAGATCTCGCCACCACCGCGCGAGGGAGAAGGCTTCATCGCCGCCATCACAAGCCAGGCTTCGCCGGCGGGACCTCAGGTGGCGGCAGGAGGGAGGAGACGAGGGGAGGAGGCCTGGGGCCGGCAGCGCGATCGCCCCCTGTGTCGCCTAGGGTTGGCGACACGGGGGTGGGGGTGGGGACGTGCCAACCGTGTGCCTTGGGGGATCCAAGCCCCGCTTGATCGCTCATCCAAGAGCTACCAATCCTAGTGACATGTTTTCTTCAGATAACTAGCAAATTGTATTTATGGCGCCAGGGTGTTATTGATGTGGCTCTTCACTGACGTTTGTCCAATTATTTAACTCCATGGTTACAGTTGTTCTAAGAGCTACCTATCCCAGTCACGTTCAAATTGTATTTTATGGACAACTGTATGATCAAGAATTTAACTTAAGCAGTACATTTGATATAAGAGCTACTGATCTTACTGATATATTTTATTTAGATAACTAGCACGGTGTTACATGTAATCTAATTGCAGCTATGAATATTAATTTTAAGGATCCTGTAGTTATTAAAAAATTGGTTATATCACATTACAATTATGATTAATCAACAATGTTGAATGATGTTTATGTGTAGTTCTACTAAAATTGGTTGTGATATATCTCGTTAAAATTTAGGAATATCTATCGGGTGCGGTATTGGTGGGAACTGGATCCCTACCAGGGCATGGTCTCAGGTTGTAGGGGTGGAAGGAGGGATGGCGTGGAGGAAGGCGTGGTCGCCGGTGCTAGGGCGCCGTCGTTGCATGCGCGCGCGTGAGAGAGAGAGAGAGAGAGAGAGAGAGAGAGAGAGAGCAGGGGCGGTGGCTAGGGTTAGGTCTCCCGGCTCCCTAAGGAAGCCGAGTAAATATGATTGCTTCTTACTTAATCCCAAAACGGGTCCTTACACGGGTTTATATAATCCTCCTAATAAGATAATTGGGCTAAGCTCCTAACAACGATAAAATAAACTAGGCCACAACTAACTGGGCTAAGCCCCTAATATGTCGGTCATAACAGGTACTCCCTCCGTTCTAAATTACTCGTCACAGAAATGGATGTATCTAGAACTAAAATACATCTAGATACATCCATATCTGCGACAAGTAATTCGGAACGGAGGGAGTATATAGAGCAATCAGAAACGGTAATGACATGTTTTGATGTAGTTATGGTCATTTGTCAGCTATTTGGTTTGTCACAATTATGATAATTTATCAGTTCACACACATGAGATTTATTGACTGTGCCCTGCTATGAAAAGAGATCTATCAATTATTGATCCGGTGTTATAATCATACAATGAAGTTGCAGTACCTTTGCTTCCACTTTCTCTTTAATCTAGATAGCTTAGCAAGGAGGAGGAATTTATTTCCATCTTTGTCAAAGGTTCTGAAGTTTTGATTAACTATCATTAAAATGGGGAAAATTTTAAGCATGGTATTACCATGTATAGTGTGGTATTTTGCCTTGGAGTATTCATATCTAGTAGCAGATCATTGCAGGCATGGATGTGAAGAACTTGGGCAGTGGACAACAAGCTCAACAAGGTAAGCCATATGCGTTGGCAGATGATTACCGGGGCTTGAAGCACACTCTAGATTCTGACACCAGAAATGCGAGTCCGACGAATATTCATGAAGTTGCCACCTCTATCGTTGATGACATGCGAGCTAGAGACTTAGGCGCAAAAGACGACATCGGCAGCCTCCCACCGATGATGATGGACTCTGCCAACATTGAAGCCCAGGTGCGAGATGGCCACGACTTTGTAGGCGAGAAGGAGCAGCCGTCACACCCAGGTTTTTTTTCTCGGCCGAGATTTTCGAAAACTGGTCGAAAACCGGCCCTTTTGTTGCCCAGCGAAAAATTCAAATATCACCTGAAAATTTTGAATTCATACATCTAACATATGTCAAATAAAATCCGTATGCCTTTTTGAACACGAGGTTACTTTTAAAACGGTGGTGCGCGTTGCTTGCCTAGGTCCGGGTGGTCACAGGGTCAAATCCTAGTTTTGCCAACTTACTCCCTTTTTTAAAAAAACTAATACAATGCCCGTGCGTTGCCACGGGCCTTTTGTTGTATATAAAACTTGATGAATTTTTAGTGCTTTCAACGCCTCAACACCTTTGTTGGTGTATTCTTTTTTAGCATGGACATAATACATCTCCATCTCTCTTATACTCTATAAAAAAAATTACACAAACACACATTGTTTTAACATGGGCAACAAATATATAAAGAATAATTATTTGTATGCATCTCTTCTGTTTGTTAAAACTCAATGATTTTTGGTCCAGTCTATCATACAAATGACTTGTTAGGGACCTTAGGGTGTATATTTTTAAATATATAAAAGTATGAGATATTTCTCTCATAGCAAACAACCCTTTCTCTAAAAAGAGGGTCGATCCTTTTCCTTTTATAGTTAACTGCTCGTGCAAAGACCATGAGGAGCACCCCATTCAAGGTGGAAATTGTATTTTCCTTTTGAGCAGAAAAGGGCTCGGTACTTGCACACTATTGTAACACATAGCGATTAAAGGACATTCAAATGTGTGCCTACTGTACACATGTACAATGCCTTCTGCATCTTCTTTATGATCGCATTATCAAACCCAACTTAGCTCAGTAATTTTACATATTGCATCTCTGCCAAACCATCACGACCGAAGGTAGCCTGGCAGATCTAGTTTCAAGAAAGAGATAGGGCAACACAGCAGGCCCAAAACTACACACCAAACCAAAATACTTCCTAGACGAACTGTATTACTTACTGGATGGAATTAGCTACAGGACGGTCAAGAATCCACTGAATAAACAAAACATTATAGCCTTAATATACAGTGGACTCAAGGCAATGGGTGGCATGCAAGACACACTGATCAAGATAACGCCTCATATGGTGCTCCAGCACTGATAACATGGCAGAAGCACAGCTTGCGATCAGGGCTCCTGGATTGTATGGTTTCTATCCTCCCCTGCACCACCACTTCCACCATTAGTTACACTGTTTGTCGCCTCTACCGTGTTACGATCATGGGGAACAAGAAGCTGCATGACCATTGTTGTTTTTGTTCCGTTCATCTGTGCTACTCCTCATGGTCTTTGCATGAGCTTTGCGGTGCTGAAAGCGCAAGTGGATAAAGAAGTTAAAGGTGAATCACACCCTTTTGAGGCACCATCTTATAGTGTATTATTTATTTTGTCTAAATCACAATCATAGAAATTCGTTTACATCATGCAATAAATATATGGTCCAGCCAACAACTAAGTGGAAAAGGCATATACTGATAGACCGCAAATGTGACAGAAGTACAACTTATCCATGAACCTCGCCAACTAATCAACAATACCTTCAACATAAAGGTGGGGAAGAAACTGAAAAGCAGACTAACACACATCACTTGCATCTAGTTAGTGTAAAGAACAACACAAATACCACATAATCACCTCTATCATGCTCCTGGGACAGAAACAGATAAAGGGCCTCTCAATAACCAACCAGTTTACAGTATACTGTTTCATAAGCTTCTTCGGCCAAAAGATTTCCAAAATCACAAGTTCAATTAGCCTATTGTTTTAGTTTAGCATTTTATTTAGATTCACATGGAGCCCATTTTAGTGAAATCGAGATTTGTACACATGGTGCAAACAAAGTTCAGTCTTCAGAATTTAAACCACTCGAACAGAGCTGGCATCATTTGGCAATTTATATGGACAAGACTAAAAGGACGCTTAATGATTCCAGATTTCAGAAACAACTCACCAAATATGAGAGGCATATTTGGTGATCAAGATAACGCCTCATATGGTGCTCCAGCACCGATAACATGGCAGAAGCACAGCTTGCGATCAGGGCTCCTGGATTGTATGGTTTCTATCCTCCCCTGCACCACCACTTCCACCATTAGTTACACTGTTTGTCGCCTCTACCGTGTTACGATCATGGGGAACAAGAAGCTGCATGACCATTGTTGTTTTTGTTCCGTTCATCTGTGCTACTCCTCATGGTCTTTGCATGAGCTTTGCGGTGCTGAAAGCGCAAGTGGATAAAGAAGTTAAAGGTGAATCACACCCTTTTGAGGCACCATCTTATAGTGTATTATTTATTTTGTCTAAATCACAATCATAGAAATTCGTTTACATCATGCAATAAATATATGGTCCAGCCAACAACTAAGTGGAAAAGGCATATACTGATAGACCGCAAATGTGACAGAAGTACAACTTATCCATGAACCTCGCCAACTAATCAACAATACCTTCAACATAAAGGTGGGGAAGAAACTGAAAAGCAGACTAACACACATCACTTGCATCTAGTTAGTATAAAGAACAACACAAATACCACATAATCACCTCTATCATGCTCCTGGGACAGAAACAGATAAAGGGCCTCTCAATAACCAACCAGTTTACAGTATACTGTTTCATAAGCTTCTTCGGCCAAAAGATTTCCAAAATCACAAGTTCAATTAGCCTATTGTTTTAGTTTAGCATTTTATTTAGATTCACATGGATCCCATTTTAGTGAAATCGAGATTTGTACACATGGTGCAAACAAAGTTCAGTCTTCAGAATTTAAACCACTCGAACAGAGCTGGCATCATTTGGCAATTTATATGGACAAGACTAAAAGGACGCTTAATGATTCCAGATTTCAGAAACAACTCACCAAATATGAGAGGCATATTTGGTGATCAAGATAACGCCTCATATGGTGCTCCAGCACAGATAACATGGCAGAAGCACAGCTTGCGATCAGGGCTCCTGGATTGTATGGTTTCTATCCTCCCCTGCACCACCACTTCCACCATTAGTTACACTGTTTGTCGCCTCTACCGTGTTACGATCATGGGGAACAAGAAGCTGCATGACCATTGTTGTTTTTGTTCCGTTCATCTATGCTACTCCTCATGGTCTTTGCATGAGCTTTGCGGTGCTGAAAGCGCAAGTGGATAAAGAAGTTAAAGGTGAATCACACCCTTTTGAGGTACCATCTTATAGTGTATTATTTATTTTGTCTAAATCACAATCATAGAAATTCGTTTACATCATGCAATAAATATATGGTCCAGCCAACAACTAAGTGGAAAAGGCATATACGGATAGACCGCAAATGTGACAGAAGTACAACTTATCCATGAACCTCGCCAACTAATCAACAATACCTTCAACATAAAGGTGGGGAAGAAACTGAAAAGCAGACTAACACACATCACTTGCATCTAGTTAGTGTAAAGAACAACACAAATACCACATAATCACCTCTATCATGCTCCTGGGACAGAAACAGATAAAGGGCCTCTCAATAACCAACCAGTTTACAGTATACTGTTTCATAAGCTTCTTCGGCCAAAAGATTTCCAAAATCACAAGTTCAATTAGCCTATTGTTTTAGTTTAGCATTTTATTTAGATTCACATGGAGCCCATTTTAGTGAAATCGAGATTTGTACACATGGTGCAAACAAAGTTCAGTCTTCAGAATTTAAACCACTCGAACAGAGCTGGCATCATTTGGCAATTTATATGGACAAGACTAAAAGGACGCTTAATGATTCCAGATTTCAGAAACAACTCACCAAATATGAGAGGCATATTTGGTGATCAAGATAACGCCTCATATGGTGCTCCAGCACCGATAACATGGCAGAAGCACAGCTTGCGATCAGGGCTCCTGGATTGTATGGTTTCTATCCTCCCCTGCACCACCACTTCCACCATTAGTTACACTGTTTGTCGCCTCTACCGTGTTACGATCATGGGGAACAAGAAGCTGCATGACCATTGTTGTTTTTGTTCCGTTCATCTGTGCTACTCCTCATGGTCTTTGCATGAGCTTTGCGGTGCTGAAAGCGCAAGTGGATAAAGAAGTTAAAGGTGAATCACACCCTTTTGAGGCACCATCTTATAGTGTATTATTTATTTTGTCTAAATCACAATCATAGAAATTCGTTTACATCATGCAATAAATATATGGTCCAGCCAACAACTAAGTGGAAAAGGCATATACTGATAGACCGCAAATGTGACAGAAGTACAACTTATCCATGAACCTCGCCAACTAATCAACAATACCTTCAACATAAAGGTGGGGAAGAAACTGAAAAGCAGACTAACACACATCACTTGCATCTAGTTAGTGTAAAGAACAACACAAATACCACATAATCACCTCTATCATGCTCCTGGGACAGAAACAGATAAAGGGCCTCTCAATAACCAACCAGTTTACAGTATACTGTTTCATAAGCTTCTTCGGCCAAAAGATTTCCAAAATCACAAGTTCAATTAGCCTATTGTTTTAGTTTAGCATTTTATTTAGATTCACATGGAGCCCATTTTAGTGAAATCGAGATTTGTACACATGGTGCAAACAAAGTTCAGTCTTCAGAATTTAAACCACTCGAACAGAGCTGGCATCATTTGGCAATTTATATGGACAAGACTAAAAGGACGCTTAATGATTCCAGATTTCAGAAACAACTCACCAAATATGAGAGGCATATTTGGTGATCAAGATAACGCCTCATATGGTGCTCCAGCACCGATAACATGGCAGAAGCACAGCTTGCGATCAGGGCTCCTGGATTGTATGGTTTCTATCCTCCCCTGCACCACCACTTCCACCATTAGTTACACTGTTTGTCGCCTCTACCGTGTTACGATCATGGGGAACAAGAAGCTGCATGACCATTGTTGTTTTTGTTCCGTTCATCTGTGCTACTCCTCATGGTCTTTGCATGAGCTTTGCGGTGCTGAAAGCGCAAGTGGATAAAGAAGTTAAAGGTGAATCACACCCTTTTGAGGCACCATCTTATAGTGTATTATTTATTTTGTCTAAATCACAATCATAGAAATTCGTTTACATCATGCAATAAATATATGGTCCAGCCAACAACTAAGTGGAAAAGGCATATACTGATAGACCGCAAATGTGACAGAAGTACAACTTATCCATGAACCTCGCCAACTAATCAACAATACCTTCAACATAAAGGTGGGGAAGAAACTGAAAAGCAGACTAACACACATCACTTGCATCTAGTTAGTATAAAGAACAACACAAATACCACATAATCACCTCTATCATGCTCCTGGGACAGAAACAGATAAAGGGCCTCTCAATAACCAACCAGTTTACAGTATACTGTTTCATAAGCTTCTTCGGCCAAAAGATTTCCAAAATCACAAGTTCAATTAGCCTATTGTTTTAGTTTAGCATTTTATTTAGATTCACATGGATCCCATTTTAGTGAAATCGAGATTTGTACACATGGTGCAAACAAAGTTCAGTCTTCAGAATTTAAACCACTCGAACAGAGCTGGCATCATTTGGCAATTTATATGGACAAGACTAAAAGGACGCTTAATGATTCCAGATTTCAGAAACAACTCACCAAATATGAGAGGCATATTTGGTGATCAAGATAACGCCTCATATGGTGCTCCAGCACAGATAACATGGCAGAAGCACAGCTTGCGATCAGGGCTCCTGGATTGTATGGTTTCTATCCTCCCCTGCACCACCACTTCCACCATTAGTTACACTGTTTGTCGCCTCTACCGTGTTACGATCATGGGGAACAAGAAGCTGCATGACCATTGTTGTTTTTGTTCCGTTCATCTATGCTACTCCTCATGGTCTTTGCATGAGCTTTGCGGTGCTGAAAGCGCAAGTGGATAAAGAAGTTAAAGGTGAATCACACCCTTTTGAGGTACCATCTTATAGTGTATTATTTATTTTGTCTAAATCACAATCATAGAAATTCGTTTACATCATGCAATAAATATATGGTCCAGCCAACAACTAAGTGGAAAAGGCATATACGGATAGACCGCAAATGTGACAGAAGTACAACTTATCCATGAACCTCGCCAACTAATCAACAATACCTTCAACATAAAGGTGGGGAAGAAACTGAAAAGCAGACTAACACACATCACTTGCATCTAGTTAGTGTAAAGAACAACACAAATACCACATAATCACCTCTATCATGCTCCTGGGACAGAAACAGATAAGGGCCTCTCAATAACCAACCAGTTTACAGTATACTGTTTCATAAGCTTCTTCGGCCAAAAGATTTCCAAAATCACAAGTTCAATTAGCCTATTGTTTTAGTTTAGCATTTTATTTAGATTCACATGGAGCCCATTTTAGTGAAATCGAGATTTGTACACATGGTGCAAACAAAGTTCAGTCTTCAGAATTTAAACCACTCGAACAGAGCTGGCATCATTTGGCAATTTATATGGACAAGACTAAAAGGACGCTTAATGATTCCAGATTTCAGAAACAACTCACCAAATATGAGAGGCATATTTGGTGATCAAGATAACGCCTCATATGGTGCTCCAGCACCGATAACATGGCAGAAGCACAGCTTGCGATCAGGGCTCCTGGATTGTATGGTTTCTATCCTCCCCTGCACCACCACTTCCACCATTAGTTACACTGTTTGTCGCCTCTACCGTGTTACGATCATGGGGAACAAGAAGCTGCATGACCATTGTTGTTTTTGTTCCGTTCATCTGTGCTACTCCTCATGGTCTTTGCATGAGCTTTGCGGTGCTGAAAGCGCAAGTGGATAAAGAAGTTAAAGGTGAATCACACCCTTTTGAGGCACCATCTTATAGTGTATTATTTATTTTGTCTAAATCACAATCATAGAAATTCGTTTACATCATGCAATAAATATATGGTCCAGCCAACAACTAAGTGGAAAAGGCATATACTGATAGACCGCAAATGTGACAGAAGTACAACTTATCCATGAACCTCGCCAACTAATCAACAATACCTTCAACATAAAGGTGGGGAAGAAACTGAAAAGCAGACTAACACACATCACTTGCATCTAGTTAGTGTAAAGAACAACACAAATACCACATAATCACCTCTATCATGCTCCTGGGACAGAAACAGATAAAGGGCCTCTCAATAACCAACCAGTTTACAGTATACTGTTTCATAAGCTTCTTCGGCCAAAAGATTTCCAAAATCACAAGTTCAATTAGCCTATTGTTTTAGTTTAGCATTTTATTTAGATTCACATGGAGCCCATTTTAGTGAAATCGAGATTTGTACACATGGTGCAAACAAAGTTCAGTCTTCAGAATTTAAACCACTCGAACAGAGCTGGCATCATTTGGCAATTTATATGGACAAGACTAAAAGGACGCTTAATGATTCCAGATTTCAGAAACAACTCACCAAATATGAGAGGCATATTTGGTGATCAAGATAACGCCTCATATGGTGCTCCAGCACAGATAACATGGCAGAAGCACAGCTTGCGATCAGGGCTCCTGGATTGTATGGTTTCTATCCTCCCCTGCACCACCACTTCCACCATTAGTTACACTGTTTGTCGCCTCTACCGTGTTACGATCATGGGGAACAAGAAGCTGCATGACCATTGTTGTTTTTGTTCCGTTCATCTATGCTACTCCTCATGGTCTTTGCATGAGCTTTGCGGTGCTGAAAGCGCAAGTGGATAAAGAAGTTAAAGGTGAATCACACCCTTTTGAGGTACCATCTTATAGTGTATTATTTATTTTGTCTAAATCACAATCATAGAAATTCGTTTACATCATGCAATAAATATATGGTCCAGCCAACAACTAAGTGGAAAAGGCATATACTGATAGACCGCAAATGTGACAGAAGTACAACTTATCCATGAACCTCGCCAACTAATCAACAATACCTTCAACATAAAGGTGGGGAAGAAACTGAAAAGCAGACTAACACACATCACTTGCATCTAGTTAGTATAAAGAACAACACAAATACCACATAATCACCTCTATCATGCTCCTGGGACAGAAACAGATAAAGGGCCTCTCAATAACCAACCAGTTTACAGTATACTGTTTCATAAGCTTCTTCGGCCAAAAGATTTCCAAAATCACAAGTTCAATTAGCCTATTGTTTTAGTTTAGCATTTTATTTAGATTCACATGGAGCCCATTTTAGTGAAATCGAGATTTGTACACATGGTGCAAACAAAGTTCAGTCTTCAGAATTTAAACCACTCGAACAGAGCTGGCATCATTTGGCAATTTATATGGACAAGACTAAAAGGACGCTTAATGATTCCAGATTTCAGAAACAACTCACCAAATATGAGAGGCATATTTGGTGATCAAGATAACGCCTCATATGGTGCTCCAGCACAGATAACATGGCAGAAGCACAGCTTGCGATCAGGGCTCCTGGATTGTATGGTTTCTATCCTCCCCTGCACCACCACTTCCACCATTAGTTACACTGTTTGTCGCCTCTACCGTGTTACGATCATGGGGAACAAGAAGCTGCATGACCATTGTTGTTTTTGTTCCGTTCATCTATGCTACTCCTCATGGTCTTTGCATGAGCTTTGCGGTGCTGAAAGCGCAAGTGGATAAAGAAGTTAAAGGTGAATCACACCCTTTTGAGGTACCATCTTATAGTGTATTATTTATTTTGTCTAAATCACAATCATAGAAATTCGTTTACATCATGCAATAAATATATGGTCCAGCCAACAACTAAGTGGAAAAGGCATATACTGATAGACCGCAAATGTGACAGAAGTACAACTTATCCATGAACCTCGCCAACTAATCAACAATACCTTCAACATAAAGGTGGGGAAGAAACTGAAAAGCAGACTAACACACATCACTTGCATCTAGTTAGTATAAAGAACAGCACAAATACCACATAATCACCTCTATCATGCTCCTGGGACAGAAACAGATAAAGGGCCTCTCAATAACCAACCAGTTTACAGTATACTGTTTCATAAGCTTCTTCGGCCAAAAGATTTCCAAAATCACAAGTTCAATTAGCCTATTGTTTTAGTTTAGCATTTTATTTAGATTCACATGGAGCCCATTTTAGTGAAATCGAGATTTGTACACATGGTGCAAACGAAGTTCAGTCTTCAGAATTTAAACCACTCGAACAGAGCTGGCATCATTTGGCAATTTATATGGACAAGACTAAAAGGACGCTTAATGATTCCAGATTTCAGAAACAACTCACCAAATATGAGAGGCATATTTGGTGATCAAGATAACGCCTCATATGGTGCTCCAGCACAGATAACATGGCAGAAGCACAGCTTGCGATCAGGGCTCCTGGATTGTATGGTTTCTATCCTCCCCTGCACCACCACTTCCACCATTAGTTACACTGTTTGTCGCCTCTACCGTGTTACGATCATGGGGAACAAGAAGCTGCATGACCATTGTTGTTTTTGTTCCGTTCATCTATGCTACTCCTCATGGTCTTTGCATGAGCTTTGCGGTGCTGAAAGCGCAAGTGGATAAAGAAGTTAAAGGTGAATCACACCCTTTTGAGGTACCATCTTATAGTGTATTATTTATTTTGTCTAAATCACAATCATAGAAATTCGTTTACATCATGCAATAAATATATGGTCCAGCCAACAACTAAGTGGAAAAGGCATATACTGATAGACCGCAAATGTGACAGAAGTACAACTTATCCATGAACCTCGCCAACTAATCAACAATACCTTCAACATAAAGGTGGGGAAGAAACTGAAAAGCAGACTAACACACATCACTTGCATCTAGTTAGTGTAAAGAACAGCACAAATACCACATAATCACCTCTATCATGCTCCTGGGACAGAAACAGATAAAGGGCCTCTCAATAACCAACCAGTTTACAGTATACTGTTTCATAAGCTTCTTCGGCCAAAAGATTTCCAAAATCACAAGTTCAATTAGCCTATTGTTTTAGTTTAGCATTTTATTTAGATTCATATGGAGCCCATTTTAGTGAAATCGAGATTTGTACACATGGTGCAAACAAAGTTCAGTCTTCAGAATTTAAACCACTCGAACAGAGCTGGCATCATTTGGCAATTTATATGGACAAGACTAAAAGGACGCTTAATGATTCCAGATTTCAGAAACAACTCACCAAATATGAGAGGCATATTTGGTGATCAAGATAACGCCTCATATGGTGCTCCAGCACAGATAACATGGCAGAAGCACAGCTTGCGATCAGGGCTCCTGGATTGTATGGTTTCTATCCTCCCCTGCACCACCACTTCCACCATTAGTTACACTGTTTGTCGCCTCTACCGTGTTACGATCATGGGGAACAAGAAGCTGCATGACCATTGTTGTTTTTGTTCCGTTCATCTGTGCTACTCCTCATGGTCTTTGCATGAGCTTTGCGGTGCTGAAAGCGCAAGTGGATAAAGAAGTTAAAGGTGAATCACACCCTTTTGAGGTACCATCTTATAGTGTATTATTTATTTTGTCTAAATCACAATCATAGAAATTCGTTTACATCATGCAATAAATATATGGTCCAGCCAACAACTAAGTGGAAAAGGCATATACTGATAGACCGCAAATGTGACAGAAGTACAACTTATCCATGAACCTCGCCAACTAATCAACAATACCTTCAACATAAAGGTGGGGAAGAAACTGAAAAGCAGACTAACACACATCACTTGCATCTAGTTAGTGTAAAGAACAACACAAATACCACATAATCACCTCTATCATGCTCCTGGGACAGAAACAGATAAAGGGCCTCTCAATAACCAACCAGTTTACAGTATACTGTTTCATAAGCTTCTTCGGCCAAAAGATTTCCAAAATCACAAGTTCAATTAGCCTATTGTTTTAGTTTAGCATTTTATTTAGATTCATATGGAGCCCATTTTAGTGAAATCGAGATTTGTACACATGGTGCAAACAAAGTTCAGTCTTCAGAATTTAAACCACTCGAACAGAGCTGGCATCATTTGGCAATTTATATGGACAAGACTAAAAGGACGCTTAATGATTCCAGATTTCAGAAACAACTCACCAAATATGAGAGGCATATTTGGTGATCAAGATAACGCCTCATATGGTGCTCCAGCACAGATAACATGGCAGAAGCACAGCTTGCGATCAGGGCTCCTGGATTGTATGGTTTCTATCCTCCCCTGCACCACCACTTCCACCATTAGTTACACTGTTTGTCGCCTCTACCGTGTTACGATCATGGGGAACAAGAAGCTGCATGACCATTGTTGTTTTTGTTCCGTTCATCTGTGCTACTCCTCATGGTCTTTGCATGAGCTTTGCGGTGCTGAAAGCGCAAGTGGATAAAGAAGTTAAAGGTGAATCACACCCTTTTGAGGTACCATCTTATAGTGTATTGTTTATTTTGTCTAAATCACAATCATAGAAATTCGTTTACATCATGCAATAAATATATGGTCCAGCCAACAACTAAGTGGAAAAGGCATATACTGATAGACCGCAAATGTGACAGAAGTACAACTTATCCATGAACCTCGCCAACTAATCAACAATACCTTCAACATAAAGGTGGGGAAGAAACTGAAAAGCAGACTAACACACATCACTTGCATCCAGTTAGTGTAAAGAACAACACAAATACCACATAATCACCTCTATCATGCTCCTGGGACAGAAACAGATAAAGGGCCTCTCAATAACCAACCAGTTTACAGTATACTGTTTCATAAGCTTCTTCGGCCAAAAGATTTCCAAAATCACAAGTTCAATTAGCCTATTGTTTTAGTTTAGCATTTTATTTAGATTCACATGGAGCCCATTTTAGTGAAATCGAGATTTGTACACATGGTGCAAACAAAGTTCAGTCTTCAGAATTTAAACCACTCGAACAGAGCTGGCATCATTTGGCAATTTATATGGACAAGACTAAAAGGACGCTTAATGATTCCAGATTTCAGAAACAACTCACCAAATATGAGAGGTGATTTGTCATGCAAGTGAATCATTTTGCACAATGTCATGATGTAAAAATTCTAGATTTCCATATTGGAAACAACATGAAACATGAAAGTATGGAGAATAGTGAATTTTGGATCAGCAAAACATAATGATGCCAAGGAACTACCGTGAAGAATATCTGAGTGCAAAACATGAAGTTCCAAAGCTAACATGAATAACAACATTCAGAAAAAGCTAACATGAATAATAGTTGTGGCTGAGTTGACATCACATGTGTATTTGCGAATGACTGAATACATACACATGGTCCAATAAACAAACATCAGTAATGAAAATTCTAGATAATCATAAAAAAGTGCTCTAATTCCGAATACTTATAGGGATATTATTATTGCAATATAAATAAGTAGAGAAGGTATACAATACAACAAAAAAGGAGATTCCCCTTCTCTTTGCATGAGGGTGCTTGGGATTTTTACCTCTGCGAGTCGTACCCATGGTTGTACCCAACAATATAGAATCTACCGGAATAGAAAAATGCTAGATATATGGTAGAAAATAGTGATTCTCCTCACATATTTCCTTGTGCGATGAGAAATTCCTGGAGAATATCTGAGTGCAAACCCTAAAGTTCCAAAGCTAACATTAATAACAACATTCAAAAAAAGCTAACATGAATAATAGCTGTGGCTGAGTTTTGCGAAAGACTGAATACATACACATAGTCCAATAAACAAACATCAGTAATGAAAATTCTAGATAATCATAAAAACATTGCTCTTATTCTGAATACTTGTAGGATATTATTATTGCAATATAAATAAGTAGGAAGGCATACAGTACGCAAAAAAGGAGATTACCCTTCTCTTTGCATGGGGGGTGCTTGGGATTTTTACCTCTGCAAGCTGTACCCATGGTTGTACCCAACAATATAGAATCTACCAAAATATAAAAATGCTAGATGTATGGTAGAAAATAGTTATTCTCCTCACATATTTCCTTGTGCGATGAGAAATTCCTAACATCCTGGAAAAACATTGATTTTTGAATGGTGTGCTTCTTGAGAACGAGTGAAATCCACCTCGAATTGACTAATTTTTGGGCCGCATTGATGTGCAATAGTTGTAGACACTATCCAGTCTTCTACGAAGGAAATAATGAAATAGTCTTAGTAATTCTGTTAATGCTGGTAAATACAAATAAGCACAATATCCAGCAGCACTTCAATGATGACATGCCTGGACACTTAATTCTTGAATTTGCATCACTAAGTATATACACAATTGAAGTTTTAACACTTAATATTATGCTTAATGAAGCATATATCACAATCAATACAACTATGGACTCGTCGCACATACTCTTACACACAAGACCCCAGCTCATATCTACTTTATCACATTAAATTTTCACACGAGGTTGAAGCAATTTGATGACGTAAGTCTTCATCCATCGAACCATGTGCATCATTAAATTTTCTCCAACATAGTATAGAACCCTCTTTAATGTTTTCATAGGATTTAATATACAAAACGAAATACAACAAATGACATGTGTTTCAGTATCAATAGAACAGCCTTCAAAACTTTCATGTTTTAACTTCATTTCAATTCAATCTCTAACAGGGCCTAATCTACCATATGAAAAATACTGCACCCAAGAAAATAACTTTGTAGAAAACAAACTAAGTTGGTGGTTGCTCTCAAACCGTGCATCCAAACGACACAAAAAGTACTTTAGAGAAACCTTGGAACTTGTTTTACAACTTATATATAGAGGCCAACTCGAAATTTTAGGCATAACTAACTCATTTTTTAGCTAGAAGCTTGCTGTCCAAACTGACAGCTACTGCAGTTTTAACTGAACCAATGTCAGTGATGTGCAGTAAAGGATATCCAATGGTACAGAAGCAGTTGCAATCGTCATGTGTAAGCAACTACAGGAATATTCTTTACAGAACTAACCTCTCTCCCAAGTTCAATTGCTTGGACATATATAGACATGTTCATTTTCTAAAAGCACTACCAAAAGAATCCCCTCTAACTGTATCTATCTAGCACGTTCAGACCAGCCTGTCCAGCAACACTAAAAGCTACATGACTGCACTTCTACTTAACATCAACGAAGGTTACCATGCCCCTAGTTAATTAACAACTAAACTTGGCATCCATGAAGAACCTAGCTTAGCCAACAATTGAATTAGGCCCATACCCACAGATTGTTAGAGGAGAACAACAATTACAAGAACGGATTAAGTACTTCCTAGCAGAGCGGACATTCAGATTAAGTTCTCCTATGACCCAAAAAACGGATACATCTTCACTTCAATATTTCTTGCTAAATATCACAGCAACCACTGCCAAGAAATCATCCTCATGTCTCCCCAGATTTTACACTTGCAAAAAAATGCTATCAGACTAAATAGAAGAATCAATTAGCACAAGCCTGTACACCTAAAGTTTGAACAATTTTGAATAATCACTACAAGATCCTCTCTTCTCTCTATATTTCATACCGGACTGCAAGAAATGCAAGTAAAAATCAGGAAATACCTCATATAGGCGTTACAAGAAGTTGGATTGTTCAATGTCAACGAAAAATATCCCAGCAGTACCATTAAAGTTTTGCATGCTACATTTCCGATTCGACAATTCAATATCAACGAAAAATATCTCAATAGAATAAGTTTCTAGGTTGCTTAAGGAGAATAGTTCCTAGGCAGACAATATTGGGGACTCAGATATTCAGAATCAAAATTCAAGCCGCTGCAACCAAAATTTTGGAATGTGTCAACATGATATTGTGTAGCGAAGATGCTGAATAAAACAGTAGTTTCCCTAAGTTACAGAGAAGAACTAAACAAATGAACGTAATTTAATTGTCAAGGCCCTATCAAAAACCAGCAAAGAGAAGACCCATTATCACAATGTCCTGTTTGGGATTCAATTATGAACAAATGAAAAGAATCTACTTCAATACATCTTGGGAACTTCCTTATAGGGGATCATCCTCAGAACGAATCATAATGTGCTGCAAAACAAGAAAAATGGTTGTGTATTTTCGCCTATAAAACTGGTGTCAATTTATGTAGCTTGATCTCACACAAAATGATAGACAAAAATCCATGCACTAAATGCTGGTGGTTATTGAGTTATCACAAAATGATATGCTTCTTTGACAACACCTACTGCCACATTTGAACACTTCTTGACAGTAGTAATAAAGAAAGAAACCAACAGTGGATATCTGTGGAAAATGACCTGAATGGAAAATTTAAATATAGATGAATCAAAGCTGCTACCTGAAAGTATGTCATGCAAGTAGATATTGTTCCAACAGCTACTGTCTCATTTGAACAATTCTTGACAATAGTCTGATGAAAACATATTTCAATATTATAAGTGAACACTTCTTGAAAATTATCTCATGTAGCTCTGTTTCTGTTTCCTGTGAGCATCAAGGCATACCTTTGTTTTGCATCAATGTCTGAACTTTGCCATGTTAATAAAACGAACAACTTTGCCCGAAAAATATAAGCCAATCCAAAATAGTGTCCTGCAGGTAGATAATACAATTGAGAATTAACCATCGTAAAGTAGCAATGACAGAAGAGGTGGACTTGAATTTCAATGACTTGGTCACACAGAGAGCAGGCAGCTTTAAGTCTGTCAGCAGTTGGCCGTCAGTTTTGGGAAAGAAGCCATATGAAAAAACTGTATTTCCCCTCAGTTCTGATGCGCCAGATTGAGTTCAGGTCTGGCCGCTCGTTGGATCCAATGAAACGGTAGAGTATGTTTTCGTCGCATTCCAATTAAAGTGATTTCATCTCATTTCTTTGTGGAGCAAAATTTGGTAGATGTACATTCATTAAATCGACTTCAAACTCCATGCGGTCTTTGATGTAAGAAGGTCACAAAGAAACACACTTTCATCTTAAAATTTGATATGGTGAACAACCGATTCATTTATTACACCCAACACTTGCAAAATGCAATGACAACAGAATTATGTACTCCCAATGAGAGCAGAAATTGTTTGAGATTGTAGTACAATACTCCCTTTGTTGGAAAGAAAAATGTATAATAAGTGACCAAATGAAAGCACCATTTGTGAAAAGAGAACATATACAGTAGCACGTCGCAAAAATAGAATCTTTCTTATTTGTTTGTTTGTTTGTTATTTTTGTACAGTAAAATATTTTTGCTTTGGGGTAATTACAAAATCACAACAATGCACTGCCGATTTTGAGTACAGTCGGATTGTATCAATGGTATGTCCTACATTCCACATATTATGAATATAAGTTGGTACTTAGTATTAAAATTTGAACGGATCACTAAAAAAGGTTAATTATCATAATGGATTGTAATACTAACGACGGTGTATGTGCATGTCAGCTACAAAAGGAAGCAACTAATGCATATCATATAATCTAATATATAATAGTATAAACAGAAACTGGGATGGGGATGAGGATGGGACCCCTCACCTGCGCTTGCCTTCTGCACAACGTTGTTAATCGCTAGCATCCGTAGCTCCTCCTCGCCCCTTCAAGTGGCAGAGTCCTGGAGAGCGCACCGCCGGGTGCCGGTGCCTGGCGGAAGTAGGCGAGGGACGCAGCGCAGCACACAGTGGCAGCAAGCACATGAAACACACACACACACACACTACATCAGCAAGCAAGCATACATAACTATAGTACTGAAACTAAAATTTCCATAGTTCAGCAGGAGCTTAGAGAGGATGGATGGATTGCGTTGCCTATCAGAATGAAGACGTTTCCTCTCAGAGCATGTCAGAATATACAAAGTTAATACATAAATATGTCATAACATAACACTTTGTTTTCTACTCCATCAGTTGACAAATATAAGATGTTTTGGATATTTCAGTATGAAGTACATGCATGCGGACTAAAATGAGTAAACACACACACTAAAACATGTCTATATGCATCTGATTCACAAAATAGCATGACGGTTGTAAATTGCTGGTCAACATATAGTTTCCTATAGCCCAATTCTGAACGCCAACCATATAGGAGTACAGTTCAGACACATTTACAGTTTAGAAGCAAATTAAACGGCAGAGGCACGCACCTCCATCGTCGACGGCGTCCACATCGACCCCTAGCTCCTCGACCAGGTACCTGCACACCCGTGGCCTTCCCTTCCCGGCAGCGAAGTGCAGCGCCACGAGACCTTGGTCCTTGGCCGCCTCCACCACCTCCCTGGGATGGCCCCTGCCCTGATCCAGATCTCTCACCAGCCCTGAGACGCGACAAACGGGAGAGTCAGTGCCTCCCAGATCCAAACAAAACTCACCCGGAATCGCCCACGTACTCTTGAAGAGGCGGAGGTCGCCGCGGCTCGCCGCGTGGAGGAGCGGAAGCGATCCGTCGGCGGGCGGAGGGGGTGGGCTAGGGTTTGGAGGGGTGGCGCGGCGCTTGGCTGAGGTGCCGGCGGGGTGACACCGCGCCATGGCGACCAGCGGTGGCGAGGTGGCGCCGTGGGATCCGCGGCGGCGGCGGCGGCCCTGGCGATCCCAGATCGAGGCCGCTGGTGGGAGGAGAGAGAACTTTTTTCCTTTGCGATTCTGAAAACCGGTGGACGAAGGTGTGGGAGCGGGATGTGACGAAACAAAACCGACGAAAAAAAGCCGACGAAAAAAAAACCGACGAAAAAAAACCATTGGAGGTGGGACGAAAAAATAACCCGGAACGGAGACTACCAAACATTAGGAGTAGATATTGGTTGGTTTCGATTTTTTTTTGCGTGGAGGGAACTACCTGGGAGGTGGGAGGGAGTACGAAAATAAACCGTCTCGGCTGAGCGGGAGGTGGGAGCAAGTACCAAAAAAGTACCAAAAAAGACCGGGTAAGGTGGGATGAAAATAAAACCCGGAACGCGAAATACCAACTGAGACATTAGGAGTAGAGATATATAAGAGCGCATCGCTGTGTGAAAGCAAGGCGCAGACACTTTATATTGAGATATAAAATCTTAGAATTCAAAATTGTTTGAAAATTTCAGACGAAAAAAGTCCGAAAATTTCAGGATTTTCCGGAAACCGGGTTTCCCGGTCCCTATCAAAAAAATTGGAATCAAGAAAAAAAAACCTTGGTGACACCCCGGGTTGGGTTACAGTCTAACAAAGCATCCGAAGGTGACAACGGAAGAAAGTCAATGGATGTGTCGTGATAGTGAGGTCCCGCTTCCTTGGCACAACTTTTGCTCATTCGGGAGATTAAAGCTAGCATGTCGGAACGTAACTCTTGTATTACTCATATACATCGAAATTGTAATTTCTCTAGTCATGCTTTGGCAAACTTTGATAGGACTCAGGGTAGAACAATGGTGTGACTAGGGTCTGGACCAAAGGATGCGTTGGATGCTGTCGAGCGTGATGTAACCTTGATTGAGTAATACAAGAATTATTTCGCAAAAAAAAGTGAGATCCCGCTTCCTTGGCACAACTTTTGCTCTAGAAACAAAGCACACCAACCCATGTTTTTGTAGCGTTTTTCTTTCTGCGGGCGATGTTTCTGTAGCGCTTCCATCTTCTAAATTCTGCTGCAATGGATAGCATTGTCATCTTATTATTCTAGGTTTTTTTATCAAAGAAGGGCTTGCCCCTTTCGATTTTCATTACTGAATACAAAGTTCCGAACAACATACCAACCTAAGACGAAACTAGAGCTACCAGGTTCGAACCGAAACAAAAGGCCATCGCCGGCCAACATCCACACTGGAAACCAGCATCCAAAGCATCCGGGGAACAGACCAGTCTGGACCAACCAAGATAACGAAATAGAAAAACGCGGAGCTAAAAGAAGCCTAACGGCTACTAGAACTAACAGCAGCGCCGGAGCCACAGCAGCAAGAGTTCCTTTCACTCCAATCTAGCGACGTTGATCCTCCACCCCTGTCTGTCTGTGAACACCTCACTTGCTGCCCGTTCTAGCACTCTTGCTCCCAGCTCCAGCATTTATTTTGACGGCTCCTTTATCTGCAAAATAAAACAATCAATCAACCATCTGCACATTAATTTGATGATGCATAAAGGATCATTTATCCTTTTTTTCTCAAATATAATCGCATTTCTTCTCTTCCAAATTGCCCAGAACAGGGCAGAAACCCCTATCATAACCATTTTCTTATCCTCTTTATTGAATTTTTTTCATCCATTCTCCAAAGCAATCTTTTAGATTTAGTGGGATAGTTTTTAAACCACACACACATCTAACCAAACTCCACAGCAAAGAAGTTGCGGAGCAAGAAAACAGAAGGTGATCAATTGATTCATCTTTTCCACAGAAAACACAATCCTTCCCTCCTTTCCATCCTCTTTTTAATAGAACATCTCCAGTCAAGATACTTTTTTTGTTAACTAACCAAAGAAAAACTTTTAACTTTGCAGGCATCTTAATTTTCCATAAGTACTTCTGTGGGAATTTCACCCCTAGAGTAATAATTTTCCTATATAGGGACCCCATAGAAAACTTGTGGTCAGCAATGAGAGTCCAGGAAATTTTATCTGCCCCTCCCTGCAAAGGTATTTCTTCACATCTTTTCTTCAGGCAATTCCATAGCCCAAGAGTCTCACCATACAGTGTTCTTCTGAATCTGAAACCATGCCACCCTTTTTGAATGGCTTCATCCACAGTAATATTGTGGTCAAAGCATATGTCATATAATCTAGGATAAGCATCTCTCAATGGTTTATCATCTACCCAGGTGTCTTCCCAAAACCTAGTGTTCTTCCTATTCCCCAATTCTTTTTTGACAAATTTATAGAAGATCTCTTTAATCTTTAACAGATTAGCCCAGAATTGGGAGTCTCTTATCTTATTATTCTGGTGATGGATGAATATGAGTTTATGAAGGAATGAGTGATTGTCGACTTTGGATTGTGGAAGTCTGCGAAAGTATGGTTTTGTTTGGTGTTGTGTTGCCTGCTGTATACAGTTTACGCTGTTATTGCTTAGTCAGGACTCTGGTTTTCTTTCAGAACCAGCGGATTCGCCCGCCTAGAAAAATAAACAGTGCATTCTTTATTAAAATAGCGTTAACAGCTCGTTGATGTAAAGGAAAATTATAACATTAGATCTCTGGCAATGTCATGTTTGACCATTTTTGCAACACGTCCGAGCAAAGAAGAGACCACTTTGTTTCTGACTGAACTGGGGGGGGGGGGGGGGGGGGGGGAGGGGGCGGATGAGAACGTTCTTCGCTTAGAATTTCGGTTGAGGCAACTGGAAGCCAATGAATGATGAATGATAGATTTCTTAACGGTCATACTCTGAGCCATGGATGGGTGTTATAATCATTCCATGAACTCTGCAGCAACTTTGCCGGCCTGCACTTTCCTTTGTTGCATACAATCAGGAATATAGATAGTTGAGTGCACTTTATTTGCATCTTGTCTACAAAATACCCTTAAAAAGGTAAAAGAATTGGCCCGTGATATTGCCATGCATAGTGTGGTGTCTTGGCATGGAGGTTTCTTTCAAATCTAGTAGTGTATCATTGCAGGCATGGATGGCAAGAACTTGGGTAGTGAGCAACTAGCTGAACCAGCTAAGCCAGATGCCTTGACGTAAGATTAGGGGGCCCTGAAGCACACTACAGATTCTGACATCGGAAATCCGACTTCAGTGAATGGTCAGAAAGCTGTAGATATGAACATGGAAGCTGCCATGCATCTCCTCTGATGATGTAAGGCGACCCGATGGCTTGGGTGCCAAAAAATCGGCCCAGTCACGCCCCAAGGGCCTAATTTTCGCTGGCTCGGGCCGAAATTAGCGTCAGCGGACCCAACCCGACCCCGGCGTGCTGGGGGCGCTCGAGAACGCCGGGCGAATCGTTTTTGGCGTGAAAGAGCCGTAGGCCATCCTTGCCAGCGACTCGTCTCGCTTCTCGCCGCTTCGTCGTCCTAGTCGCCTCGTTTCCCACGGCGAATCAATGCCAAAGCTGCCGCGCGCTGCCGTGCTGGTCAGGCTCCGCCATTGATGCCTCACGGGCGGCGCAGTGAAAACAAGACGACGCGCATCCCCTCGCATGCCACGCGTACGCGCAGCGCCTCCGCCTACATAAAGCCGACCCCCTGCGCGCCGGTGGCACGCACAAAGTCTCCACCGTCGGCGCCACCTTTCTTCCCTTCATCCCTCTCCTCTCGCCGTCTCCAACTCAAACAATGGCCGAACGCTTCCCAGGCGACGGCGCGGCGGCGAACGGCTTCGGCTGCCGCCAGCTTCACGAGTACGAAGCTCGGCTCCTCTTCGAGGCCGAGTACCCGGTCCCGCCGGACATGCGGGTGCCCGGGGACATGCGGGAGGGGGCGGATGAGAACGTTCTTCGCTTAGAATTTCGGTTGAGGCAACTGGAAGCCAATGAATGATGAATGATAGATTTCTTAACGGTGATACTCTGAGCCATGGATGGGTGTTATAATCATTCCATGAACTCTGCAGCAACTTTGCCGGCCTGCACTTTCCTTTGTTACATACAATCAGGAATATAGATAGTTGAGTGCACTTTATTTGCATCTTGTCTACAAAATACCCTTAAAAAGGTAAAAGAATTGGCCCATGATATTGCCATGCATAGTGTGGTGTCTTGGCATGGAGGTTTCTTTCAAATATAGTAGTGTATCATTGCAGGCATGGATGGCAAGAACTTGGGTAGTGACCAACTAGCTGAACCAGCTAAGCCAGATGCCTTGACATAAGATTAGGGGGCCCTGAAGCACACTACAGATTCTGACATCGGAAATCCGACTTCAGTGAATGGTCAGAAAGCTGTAGATATGAACATGGAAGCTGCCATGCATCTCCTCTGATGATGTAAGGCGACCCGATGGCTTGGGTGCCAAAAAATCGGCCCAGTCACGCCCCAAGGGCCTAATTTTCGCTGGCTCGGGCCGAAATTAGCGTCGGCGGACCAAACCCGACCCCGGCGTGCTGGGGCGCTCGAGAACGCCGGGCGAATCGTTTTTGGCATGAAAGAGTCGTAGGCCATCCTTGCCAGCGACTCGTCTCGCTTCTCGCCGCTTCGTCGTCCTCATCGCCTCGTTTCCCGCGGCGAATCAATGCCAAAGCTGCCGCGCGCTGCCGTGCTGGTCAGGCTCCGCCATTGATGCCTCGCGGGCGGCGCAGTGAAAACAAGACGACGCGCGTCCCCTCGCATGCCACGCGTACGCGCGGCGCCTCCGCCTACATAAAGCCGACCCCCTGCGCGCCGGTGGCACGCACAAAGTCTCCACCGTCGGCGCCACCTTTCTTCCCTTCATCCCTCTCCTCTCGCCGTCTCCAACTCAAACAATGGCTGAACGCTTCCCAGGCGACGGCGCGGCGGCGAACGGCTTCGGCTGCCGCCAGCTTCACGAGTACGAAGCTCGGCTCCTCTTCGAGGCCGAGTACCCGGTCCTGCCGGACATGCGGGTGCCCGGGGACATGCGGGAGGGGCGGATGAGAACGTTCTTCGCTTAGAATTTCGGTTGAGGCAACTGGAAGCCAATGAATGATGAATGATAGATTTCTTAACGGTGATACTCTGAGCCATGGATGGGTGTTATAATCATTCCATGAACTCTGCAACAACTTTGCCGGCCTGCACTTTCCTTTGTTGCATACAATCAGGAACATAGATAGTTGAGTGCACTTTATTTGCATCTTGTCTACAAAATACCCTTAAAAAGGTAAAAGAATTGGCCCATGATATTGCCATGCATAGTGTGGTGTCTTGGCATGGAGGTTTCTTTCAAATCTAGTAGTGTATCATTGCAGGCATGGATGGCAAGAACTTGGGTAGTGAGCAACTAGCTGAACCAGCTAAGCCAGATGCCTTGACATAAGATTAGGGGGCCCTGAAGCACACTACAGATTCTGACATCGGAAATCCGACTTCAGTGAATGGTCAGAAAGCTGTAGATATGAACATGGAAGCTGCCATGCATCTCCTCTGATGATGTAAGGCGACCCGATGGCTTGGGTGCCAAAAAATCGGCCCAGTCACGCCCCAAGGGCCTAATTTTCGCTGGCTCGGGCCGAAATTAGCGTCGGCGGACCAAACCCGACCCCGGCGTGCTGGGGCGCTCGAGAACGCCGGGCGAATCGTTTTTGGCATGAAAGAGCCGTAGGCCATCCTTGCCAGCGACTCGTCTCGCTTCTCGCCGCTTCGTCGTCCTCATCGCCTCGTTTCCCGCGGCGAATCAATGCCAAAGCTGCCGCGCGCTGCCGTGCTGGTCAGGCTCCGCCATTGATGCCTCGCGGGCGGCGCAGTGAAAACAAGACGACGCGCATCCCCTCGCATGCCACACGTACGCGCGGCGCCTCCGCCTACATAAAGCCGACCCCCTGCGCGCCGGTGGCACGCACAAAGTCTCCACCGTCGGCGCCACCTTTCTTCCCTTCATCCCTCTCCTCTCGCCGTCTCCAACTCAAACAATGGCCGAACGCTTCCCAGGCGACGGCGCGGCGGCGAACGGCTTCGGCTGCCGCCAGCTTCACGAGTACGAAGCTCGGCTCCTCTTCGAGGCCGAGTACCCGGTCCCGCCGGACATGCGGGTGCCCGGGGACATGCGGGAGGGGGCGGATGAGAACGTTCTTCGCTTAGAATTTCGGTTGAGGCAACTGGAAGCCAATGAAGATGAATGATAGATTTCTTAACGGTGATACTCTGAGCCATGGATGGGTGTTATAATCATTCCATGAACTCTGCAGCAACTTTGCCGGCCTGCACTTTCCTTTTTTGCATACAATCAGGAATATAGATAGTTGAGTGCACTTTATTTGCATCTTGTCTACAAAATACCCTTACAAAGGTAAAAGAATTGGCCCATGATATTGCCATGCATAGTGTGGTGTCTTGGCATGGAGGTTTCTTTCAAATATAGTAGTGTATCATTGCAGGCATGGATGGCAAGAACTTGGGTAGTGACCAACTAGCTGAACCAGCTAAGCCAGATGCCTTGACATAAGATTAGGGGGCCCTGAAGCACACTACAGATTCTGACATCGGAAATCCGACTTCAGTGAATGGTCAGAAAGTTGTAGATATGAACATGGAAGCTGCCATGCATCTCCTCTGATGATGTAAGGCGACCCGATGGCTTGGGTGCCAAAAAATCGGCCCAGTCACGCCCCAAGGGCCTAATTTTCGCTGGCTCGGGCCGAAATTAGCGTCGGCGGACCAAACCCGACCCCGGCGTGCTGGGGCGCTCGAGAACGCCGGGCGAATCATTTTTGGCATGAAAGAGCCGTAGGCCATCCTTGCCAGCGACTCGTCTCGCTTCTCGCCGCTTCGTCGTCCTCATCGCCTCGTTTCCCGCGGCGAATCAATGCCAAAGCTGCCGCGCGCTGCCTTGCTGGTCAGGCTCCGCCATTGATGCCTCGCGGGCGGCGCAGTGAAAACAAGACGACGCGCGTCCCCTCGCATGCCACGCGTACGCGCGGCGCCTCCGCCTACATAAAGCCGACCCCCTGCGCGCCGGTGGCACGCACAAAGTCTCCACCGTCGGCGCCACCTTTCTTCCCTTCATCCCTCTCCTCTCGCCGTCTCCAACTCAAACAATGGCTGAACGCTTCCCAGGCGACGGCGCGGCGGCGAACGGCTTCGGCTGCCGCCAGCTTCACGAGTACGAAGCTCGGCTCCTCTTCGAGGCCGAGTACCCGGTCCTGCCGGACATGCGGGTGCCCGGGGACATGCGGGAGGGGCGGATGAGAACGTTCTTCGCTTAGAATTTCGGTTGAGGCAACTGGAAGCCAATGAATGATGAATGATAGATTTCTTAACGGTGATACTCTGAGCCATGGATGGGTGTTATAATCATTCCATGAACTCTGCAACAACTTTGCCGGCCTGCACTTTCCTTTGTTGCATACAATCAGGAACATAGATAGTTGAGTGCACTTTATTTGCATCTTGTCTACAAAATACCCTTAAAAAGGTAAAAGAATTGGCCCATGATATTGCCATGCATAGTGTGGTGTCTTGGCATGGAGGTTTCTTTCAAATCTAGTAGTGTATCATTGCAGGCATGGATGGCAAGAACTTGGGTAGTGAGCAACTAGCTGAACCAGCTAAGCCAGATGCCTTGACATAAGATTAGGGGGCCCTGAAGCACACTACAGATTCTGACATCGGAAATCCGACTTCAGTGAATGGTCAGAAAGCTGTAGATATGAACATGGAAGCTGCCATGCATCTCCTCTGATGATGTAAGGCGACCCGATGGCTTGGGTGCCAAAAAATCGGCCCAGTCACGCCCCAAGGGCCTAATTTTCGCTGGCTCGGGCCGAAATTAGTGTCGGCGGACCAAACCCGACCCCGGCGTGCTGGGGCGCTCGAGAACGCCGGGCGAATCGTTTTTGGCATGAAAGAGCCGTAGGCCATCCTTGCCAGCGACTCGTCTCGCTTCTCGCCGCTTCGTCGTCCTCATCGCCTCGTTTCCCGCGGCGAATCAATGCCAAAGCTGCCGCGCGCTGCCGTGCTGGTCAGGCTCCGCCATTGATGCCTCGCGGGCGGCGCAGTGAAAACAAGACGACGCGCGTCCCCTCGCATGCCACGCGTACGCGCGGCGCCTCCGCCTACATAAAGCCGACCCCCTGCGCGCCGGTGGCACGCACAAAGTCTCCACCGTCGGCGCCACCTTTCTTCCCTTCATCCCTCTCCTCTCGCCGTCTCCAACTCAAACAATGGCCGAACGCTTCCCAGGCGACGGCGCGGCGGCGAACGGCTTCGGCTGCCGCCAGCTTCACGAGTACGAAGCTCGGCTCCTCTTCGAGGCCGAGTACCCGGTCCCGCCGGACATGCGGGTGCCCGGGGACATGCGGGAGGGGGCGGATGAGAACGTTCTTCGCTTAGAATTTCGGTTGAGGCAACTGGAAGCCAATGAAGATGAATGATAGATTTCTTAACGGTGATACTCTGAGCCATGGATGGGTGTTATAATCATTCCATGAACTCTGCAGCAACTTTGCCGGCCTGCACTTTCCTTTGTTGCATACAATCAGGAATATAGATAGTTGAGTGCACTTTATTTGCATCTTGTCTACAAAATACCCTTAAAAAGGTAAAAGAATTGGCCCATGCTATTGCCATGCATAGTGTGGTGTCTTGGCATGGAGGTTTCTTTCAAATATAGTAGTGTATCATTGCAGGCATGGATGGCAAGAACTTGGGTAGTGACCAACTAGCTGAACCAGCTAAGCCAGATGCCTTGACATAAGATTAGGGGGCCCTGAAGCACATTACAGATTCTGACATCGGAAATCCGACTTCAGTGAATGGTCAGAAAGCTGTAGATATGAACATGGAAGCTGCCATGCATCTCCTCTGATGATGTAAGGCGACCCGATGGCTTGGGTGCCAAAAAATCAGCGCAGTCACGCCCCAAGGGCCTAATTTTCGCTGGCTCGGGCCGAAATTAGCGTCGGCGGACCCAACCCGACCCCGGCGTGCTGGGGGCGCTCGAGAACGCCGGGCGAATCATTTTTGGCGTGAAAGAGCCGTAGGCCATCGTTGCCAGCGACTCGTCTTGCTTCTCACCGCTTCGTCGTCCTCATCGCCTCGTTTCCCGCGGCGAATCAATGCCAAAGCTGCCGCGCGCTGCCATGCTGGTCAGGCTCCGCCATTGATGCCTCACGGGTGGCGCAGTGAAAACAAGACGACGCGCGTCCCCTCGCATGCCACGCGTACGCGCGGCGCCTCCGCCTACATAAAGCCGACCCCCTGCGCGCCGGTGGCACGCACAAAGTCTCCACCGTCGGCGCCACCTTTCTTCCCTTCATCCCTCTCCTCTCGCCGTCTCCAACTCAAACAATGGCTGAACGCTTCCCAGGCGACGGCGCGGCGGCGAACGGCTTCGGCTGCCGCCAGCTTCACGAGTACGAAGCTCGGCTCCTCTTCGAGGCCGAGTACCCGGTCCTGCCGGACATGCGGGTGCCCGGGGACATGCGGGAGGGGCGGATGAGAACGTTCTTCGCTTAGAATTTCGGTTGAGGCAACTGGAAGCCAATGAATGATGAATGATAGATTTCTTAACGGTGATACTCTGAGCCATGGATGGGTGTTATAATCATTCCATGAACTCTGCAACAACTTTGCCGGCCTGCACTTTCCTTTGTTGCATACAATCAGGAACATAGATAGTTGAGTGCACTTTATTTGCATCTTGTCTACAAAATACCCTTAAAAAGGTAAAAGAATTGGCCCATGATATTGCCATGCATAGTGTGGTGTCCTGGCATGGAGGTTTCTTTCAAATCTAGTAGTGTATCATTGCAGGCATGGATGGCAAGAACTTGGGTAGTGAGCAACTAGCTGAACCAGCTAAGCCAGATGCCTTGACATAAGATTAGGGGGCCCTGAAGCACACTACAGATTCTGACATCGGAAATCCGACTTCAGTGAATGGTCAGAAAGCTGTAGATATGAACATGGAAGCTGCCATGCATCTCCTCTGATGATGTAAGGCGACCCGATGGCTTGGGTGCCAAAAAATCGGCCCAGTCACGCCCCAAGGGCCTAATTTTCGCTGGCTCGGGCCGAAATTAGCGTCGGCGGACCAAACCCGACCCCGGCGTGCTGGGGCGCTCGAGAACGCCGGGCGAATCGTTTTTGGCGTGAAAGAGCCGTAGGCCATCCTTGCCAGTGACTCGTCTCGCTTCTCGCCGCTTCGTCGTCCTCATCGCCTCGTTTCCCGCGGCGAATCAATGCCAAAGCTGCCGCGCGCTGCCGTGCTGGTCAGGCTCCGCCATTGATGCCTCGCGGGCGGCGCAGTGAAAACAAGACGACGCGCGTCCCCTCGCATGCCACGCGTACGCGCGGCGCCTCCGCCTACATAAAGCCGACCCCCTGCGCGCCGGTGGCACGCACAAAGTCTCCACCGTCGGCGCCACCTTTCTTCCCTTCATCCCTCTCCTCTCGCCGTCTCCAACTCAAACAATGGCCGAACGCTTCCCAGGCGACGGCGCGGCGGCGAACGGCTTCGGCTGCCGCCAGCTTCACGAGTACGAAGCTCGGCTCCTCTTCGAGGCCGAGTACCCGGTCCCGCCGGACATGCGGGTGCCCGGGGACATGCGGGAGGGGGCGGATGAGAACGTTCTTCGCTTAGAATTTCGGTTGAGGCAACTGGAAGCCAATGAAGATGAATGATAGATTTCTTAACGGTGATACTCTGAGCCATGGATGGGTGTTATAATCATTCCATGAACTCTGCAGCAACTTTGCCGGCCTGCACTTTCCTTTGTTGCATACAATCAGGAATATAGATAGTTGAGTGCACTTTATTTGCATCTTGTCTGCAAAATACCCTTAAAAAGGTAAAAGAATTGGCCCATGATATTGCCATGCATAGTGTGGTGTCTTGGCATGGAGGTTTCTTTCAAATTTAGTAGTGTATCATTGCAGGCATGGATGGCAAGAACTTGGGTAGTGAGCAACTAGCTGAACCAGCTAAGCCAGATGCCTTGACATAAGATTAGGGGGCCCTGAAGCACACTACAGATTCTGACATCGGAAATCCGACTTCAGTGAATGGTCAGAAAGCTGTAGATATGAACATGGAAGCTGCCATGCATCTCCTCTGATGATGTAAGGCGACCCGATGGCTTGGGTGCCAAAAAATCGGCCCAGTCACGCCCCAAGGGCCTAATTTTCGCTGGCTCGGGCCGAAATTAGCGTCGGCGGACCAAACCCGACCCCGGCGTGCTGGGGCGCTCGAGAACGCCGGGCGAATCGTTTTTGGCATGAAAGAGCCGTAGGCCATCCTTGCCAGCGACTCGTCTCGCTTCTCGCCGCTTCGTCGTCCTCATCGCCTCGTTTCCCGCGGCGAATCAATGCCAAAGCTGCCGCGCGCTGCCGTGCTGGTCAGGCTCCGCCATTGATGCCTCGCGGGCGGCGCAGTGAAAACAAGACGACGCGCGTCCCCTCGCATGCCACGCGTACGCGCGGCGCCTCCGCCTACATAAAGCCGACCCCCTGCGCGCCGGTGGCACGCACAAAGTCTCCACCGTCGGCGCCACCTTTCTTCCCTTCATCCCTCTCCTCTCGCCGTCTCCAACTCAAACAATGGCCGAACGCTTCCCAGGCGACGGCGCGGCGGCGAACGGCTTCGGCTGCCGCCAGCTTCACGAGTACGAAGCTCGGCTCCTCTTCGAGGCCGAGTACCCGGTCCCGCCGGACATGCGGGTGCCCGGGGACATGCGGGAGGGGGCGGATGAGAACGTTCTTCGCTTAGAATTTCGGTTGAGGCAACTGGAAGCCAATGAAGATGAATGATAGATTTCTTAACGGTGATACTCTGAGCCATGGATGGGTGTTATAATCATTCCATGAACTCTGCAGCAACTTTGCCGGCCTGCACTTTCCTTTGTTGCATACAATCAGGAATATAGATAGTTGAGTGCACTTTATTTGCATCTTGTCTGCAAAATACCCTTAAAAAGGTAAAAGAATTGGCCCATGATATTGCCATGCATAGTGTGGTGTCTTGGCATGGAGGTTTCTTTCAAATTTAGTAGTGTATCATTGCAGGCATGGATGGCAAGAACTTGGGTAGTGAGCAACTAGCTGAACCAGCTAAGCCAGATGCCTTGACATAAGATTAGGGGGCCCTGAAGCACACTACAGATTCTGACATCGGAAATCCGACTTCAGTGAATGGTCAGAAAGCTGTAGATATGAACATGGAAGCTGCCATGCATCTCCTCTGATGATGTAAGGCGACCCGATGGCTTGGGTGCCAAAAAATCGGCCCAGTCACGCCCCAAGGGCCTAATTTTCGCTGGCTCGGGCCGAAATTAGCGTCGGCGGACCAAACCCGACCCCGGCGTGCTGGGGCGCTCGAGAACGCCGGGCGAATCGTTTTTGGCATGAAAGAGCCGTAGGCCATCCTTGCCAGCGACTCGTCTCGCTTCTCGCCGCTTCGTCGTCCTCATCGCCTCGTTTCCCGCGGCGAATCAATGCCAAAGCTGCCGCGCGCTGCCGTGCTGGTCAGGCTCCGCCATTGATGCCTCGCGGGCGGCGCAGTGAAAACAAGACGACGCGCGTCCCCTCGCATGCCACGCGTACGCGCGGCGCCTCCGCCTACATAAAGCCGACCCCCTGCGCGCCGGTGGCACGCACAAAGTCTCCACCGTCGGCGCCACCTTTCTTCCCTTCATCCCTCTCCTCTCGCCGTCTCCAACTCAAACAATGGCCGAACGCTTCCCAGGCGACGGCGCGGCGGCGAACGGCTTCGGCTGCCGCCAGCTTCACGAGTACGAAGCTCGGCTCCTCTTCGAGGCCGAGTACCCGGTCCCGCCGGACATGCGGGTGCCCGGGGACATGCGGGAGGGGGCGGATGAGAACGTTCTTCGCTTAGAATTTCGGTTGAGGCAACTGGAAGCCAATGAAGATGAATGATAGATTTCTTAACGGTGATACTCTGAGCCATGGATGGGTGTTATAATCATTCCATGAACTCTGCAACAACTTTGCCGGCCTGCACTTTCCTTTGTTGCATACAATCAGGAATATAGATAGTTGAGTGCACTTTATTTGCATCTTGTCTACAAAATACCCTTAAAAAGGTAAAAGAATTGGCCCATGATATTGCCATGCATAGTGTGGTGTCTTGGCATGGAGGTTTCTTTCAAATCTAGTAGTGTATCATTGCAGGCATGGATGGCAAGAACTTGGGTAGTGAGCAACTAGCTGAACCAGCTAAGCCAGATGCCTTGACATAAGATTAGGGGGCCCTGAAGCACACTACAGATTCTGACATCGGAAATCCGACTTCAGTGAATGGTCAGAAAGCTGTAGATATGAACATGGAAGCTGCCATGCATCTCCTCTGATGATGTAAGGCGACCCGATGGCTTGGGTGCCAAAAAATCGGCCCAGTCACGCCCCAAGGGCCTAATTTTCGCTGGCTCGGGCCGAAATTAGCGTCGGCGGACCCAACCCGACCCCAGCGTGCTGGGGGCGCTCGAGAACGCCGGGCGAATCGTTTTTGGCGTGAAAGAGCCGTAGGCCATCCTTGCCAGCGACTCGTCTCGCTTCTCGCCGCTTCGTCGTCCTCATCGCCTCGTTTCCCGCGGCGAATCAATGCCAAAGCTGCCGCGCGCTGTCGTGCTGGTCAGGCTCCGCCATTGATGCCTCACGGGCGGCGCAGTGAAAACAAGATGACGCACGTCCCCTCGCATGCCACACGTACGCGCGGCGCCTCCGCCTACATAAAGCCGACCCCCTGCGCGCCGGTGGCACGCACAAAGTCTCCACCATCGGCGCCACCTTTCTGCCCTTCATCCCTCTCCTCTCGCCGTCTCCAACTCAAACAATGGCCGAACGCTTCCCAGGCGACGGCGCGGCGGCGAACGGCTTCGGCTGCCGCCAGCTTCACGAGTACGAAGCTCGGCTCCTCTTCGAGGCCGAGTACTCGGTCCCGCCGGACATGCGGGTGCCCGGGGACATGCGGGAGGGGGCGGATGAGAACGTTCTTCGCTTAGAATTTCGGTTGAGGCAACTGGAAGCCAATGAATGATGAATGATAGATTTCTTAACGGTGATACTCTGAGCCATGGATGGGTGTTATAATCATTCCATGAACTCTGCAGCAACTTTGCCGGCCTGCACTTTCCTTTGTTGCATACAATCAGGAATATAGATAGTTGAGTGCACTTTATTTGCATCTTGTCTACAAAATACCCTTAAAAAGGTAAAAGAATTGGCCCATGATATTGCCATGCATAGTGTGGTGTCTTGGCATGGAGGTTTCTTTCAAATTTAGTAGTGTGTCATTGCAGGCATGGATGGCAAGAACTTGGGTAGTGAGCAACTAGCTGAACCAGCTAAGCCAGATGCCTTGACATAAGATTAGGGGGCCCTGAAGCACACTTCAGATTCTGACATCGGAAATCCGACTTCAGTGAATGGTCAGAAAGCTGTAGATATGAACATGGAAGCTGCCATGCATCTCCTCTGATGATGTAAGGCGACCCGATGGCTCGGGTGCCAAAAAATCGGCCCAGTCACGCCCCAAGGGCCTAATTTTCGCTGGCTCGGGCCGAAATTAGCGTCGGCGGACCCAACCCGACCCCGGCGTGCTGGGGGCGCTCGAGAACGCCGGGCGAATCGTTTTTGGCGTGAAAGAGCCGTAGGCCATCCTTGCCAGCGACTCGTCTCGCTTCTCGCTGCTTCGCCGTCCTCATCGCCTCGTTTCCCGCGGCGAATCAATGCCAAAGCTGCCGAGCGCTGTCGTGCTGGTCAGGCTCCGCCATTGATGCCTCACGGGCGGCGCAGTGAAAACAAGACGACGCGCGTCCCCTCGCATGCCACGCGTACGCGCGGCGCCTCCGCCTACATAAAGCCGACCCCCTGCGCGCCGGTGGCACGCACAAAGTCTCCACCATCGGCGCCACCTTTCTGCCCTTCATCCCTCTCCTCTCGCCGTCTCCAACTCAAACAATGGCCGAACGCTTCCCAGGCGACGGCGCGGCGGCGAACGGCTTCGGCTGCCGCCAGCTTCACGAGTACGAAGCTCGGCTCCTCTTCGAGGCCGAGTACCCGGTCCCGCCGGACATGCGGTTGCCCGGGGACATGCGGGAGGGGGCGGATGAGAACGTTCTTCGCTTAGAATTTCGGTTGAGGCAACTGGAAGCCAATGAATGATGAATGATAGATTTCTTAACGGTGATACTCTGAGCCATGGATGGGTGTTATAATCATTCCATGAACTCTGCAGCAACTTTGCCGGCCTGCACTTTCCTTTGTTGCATACAATCAGGAATATAGATAGTTGAGTGCACTTTATTTGCATCTTGTCTACAAAATACCCTTAAAAAGGTAAAAGAATTGGCCCATGATATTGCCATGCATAGTGTGGTGTCTTGGCATGGAGGTTTCTTTCAAATCTAGTAGTGTATCATTGCAGGCATGGATGGCAAGAACTTGGGTAGTGAGCAACTAGCTGAACCAGCTAAGCCAGATGCCTTGACATAAGATTAGGGGGCCCTGAAGCACACTACAGATTCTGACATCGGAAATCCGACTTCAGTGAATGGTCAGAAAGCTGTAGATATGAACATGGAAGCTGCCATGCATCTCCTCTGATGATGTAAGGCGACCCGATGGCTTGGGTGCCAAAAAATCGGCCCAGTCACGCCCCAAGGGCCTAATTTTCGCTGGCTCGGGCCGAAATTAGCGTCGGCGGACCCAACCCGACCCCAGCGTGCTGGGGGCGCTCGAGAACGCCGGGCGAATCGTTTTTGGCGTGAAAGAGCCGTAGGCCATCCTTGCCAGCGACTCGTCTCGCTTCTCGCCGCTTCGTCGTCCTCATCGCCTCGTTTCCCGCGGTGAATCAATGCCAAAGCTGCCGCGCGCTGGCGTGCTGGTCAGGCTCCGCCATTGATGCCTCACGGGCGGCGCAGTGAAAACAAGACGACGCGCGTCCCCTCGCATGCCACGCGTACGCGCGGCGCCTCCGCCTACATAAAGCCGACCCCCTGCGCGCCGGTGGCACGCACAAAGTCTCCACCGTCGGCGCCACCTTTCTGCCCTTCATCCCTCTCCTCTCGCAGTCTCCAACTCAAACAATGGCCGAACGCTTCCCAGGCGATGGCGCGGCGGCGAACGGCTTCGGCTGCCGCCAGCTTCACGAGTACGAAGCTCGGCTCCTCTTCGAGGCCGAGTACCCGGTCCCGCCGGACATGCGGGTGCCCGGGGACATGCGAGAGGGGGCGGATGAGAACGTTCTTCGCTTAGAATTTCGGTTGAGGCAACTGGAAGCCAATGAATGATGAATGATAGATTTCTTAACGGTGATACTCTGAGCCATGGATGGGTGTTATAATCATTCCATGAACTCTGCAGCAACTTTGCCGGTGCTACGATGCCGTTGCCGTGCTGCAAGCCGATTCTGCGATGACCAGCGCATGCTTTGAAACAGTGTTGCGCCGACGCTGTGCTTCAAGTAGATGTTGCCGCAACCGGTGACCTTTTACGACGACGACGCCATGCTTCGAGCCAATGTTGTAATGGCGTCGCCGTCCTGCGAGCTGATGTTGAGACGCCGCTCGCCGGAATCATCCTGTGCTGCACTCGCCGGTGCTCGCCAGAAGCATCTGATGTTGCGAGGCCACTCGCCGATGGGAACACAGGTGCTGCTCGGCTGCTAGCCGGATGCATCCGATGCTGCGAGGCCGTCATGCTGCAATTCGGTGCTGTGACGCCGGTTGAACTGCTGCGACGGCGCCGCCGTGCTGCCATGGCCGTCATGCTATGAGTCGGCTCTGCCAGCTCGGGCTACTCCAGCGAAACTGCGACGACCATTTGCAACGACGACTCGGGCTGCTCCTGCAGTTTTGACGGCACCGCCATGCTGCGAGCCTGCCGGAGTTGCTAGGAGCTGGTGCTGCCAGCGTTCTACGGTGCCACCGGAGTTTGCTACGTATGCCAGGCTATGTGTGCGGCGTTCTGTGATTGCGAAAGAAGGAGAGAAGTCTATGACGCGTTGACCTCCATAGAGATGTCCATATGACCATATCGATGGTTCACGACGTGGATGTTATTTTTCTTTTCCTACATCCGCATGACGCTTAACAGCGGCCCATTACAAAAGCTTTACACAACTACTCCCTGCGTTTCGAAATAGATAACTCAATTTTATACTAACTTTAGGAAGTACTTCCTCCGTTTCTAAATGTAAGTTTTTTTTAAAGATTTCACTATTGATTACATACGAAGCAAAATAAATGAATCTACATTTTAAAATATGTCTATATACATTCGTATGTAGTTTGTAGTGAAATCTGTAAAAAGATTTACATTTAGCAACGGAGGGAATACATACTAACAAACATCGACAGCCTCCTATCGACAGCGATGGACGCGACTGACTTTGAGGCCTCTCTATGGGGCAAAATTTCGTGTTTTGACCTTTTTTTAAAACTTATACGAAATTTGACCCTAGTTTGAAAAAAAATCGAGATCTGACCCTTTTGCTATCGCCAGGGACCTTGGCGGTAGGGTATAACAGCCTACCGCCAAGGTTCCTGGCGGTAGGGTTGCATGCCCTACCGCCAAAAACCTCCTAAGTATTGACCACAATGCGTGCTTGTGCCTACCGCCAAGCACCTTGGCGGTAGGGTTGTGCAGGCTACCACCAGCCTGTTTGGCGGTAGAGATGTTTTCTACCGTCAAAGTCCCTGGCGGTAGGTTGTTAGACCCTACCGCCGTGTACTCTAGCGGTAGCAAAAGGGTCAGATCTCGAAAAAATTTCAAACTAGGATCAAATCTCGAATAGATTTCAGAAGATGGTCAAAACACGAAAATTTGCCTCTCTAAGGGACGCCCATGACTTTGAATGTGAGAAGGGGCAGCTGTCGCACCCCGGCTGGGTTACAGAGCATCCGAAGCTGAGGGCGGAAGCAAGCCGACGGTCGTGTCGCGACAGGGATCCGCTTCCTTGTGCAACTTTAGCTTCAAAAAAAGACAAAGCACATTGGCCATATGTTTCTGTAGCGTTTCTGAATTTCCAGCTTGGTAAATCTCTACCTCCTCAGTGTGTAACGATAACGTTAACATTCCTTCTACTATAAAGGACAGGGTGATGTTCCTTCTGGAGGAATAGAACTCTATCCACGAGACCGTCCGGGGCGCTGGTGCGCAGAATGCCATTGTTCACTGGAGCCGTCCTGAGGAGAGCTGGGCTAATGCAAATGCGTATGGTAGCATGTCGAAAGACCTTGACTTTGGAGGAGGCGGAGCGGTGGTAAGGGACATACCGGAGGTTTTTTGGTGGCCACCTGCCATTTTTTCTCCTCTATCTATGACCCTGAGGCATGGTTTTCAATTTCAGGAACCTTGGCGGTAGGCTGTTATATGCCGACGATGTAATCATCTTCTTAAAACCAGAGTTACATGATTTTGATGTGGTTACAAAGGTGTTGAGGCTATTTGGTAATGCTACCGGGCTCATAACTAACTTGTCCAAGAGCAAGATCCTTCCTATTCGGTGTGAAGAGCTAGACCTTTCCCCTTTGCAATTGGCCCTCGGCTGTCAACTATCTAGCTTCCCATGCACATATGTCAGGATGCCTCTGTCAGAGAGAAGGTTGAGACTTGCTGATTTCCAAGAGTTGCTTGACAAGTTGATTAAGAAAATCGCTGCCTGGAAGGCTAGGTGGATTTCTTCCACGGGCAGAATGGTGCTTGTAAGGTTCGTCCTCTCGGCCATGCCCATCTTCCTCCTGCTGGCAGTGCACCAACCGAAGTGGGTGATTAAGCAAATTGACAAACTCCGTCGGGCATTCTTATGGGCGGGTTCCGACACCGTATGTGGAGGGAAGTGTCTTGTCCGTTGGTCCCAGGTGTGCTCCCCAATTAACTTTGGAGGGCTGGGCGTTCCTGACCTATATGCTCAGGGAAGAGCTCTCAAAGTCCGTTGGTTATGGCAGAGTGCCACTGAACCGGATAAACCATGGCAAGGGCTGCAGCTACCGATTGACAAACATGTTAAGGCACTCTTTATTGCTAGTACCACCATCAAGATTGGCAGCGGGACCAAGGTGTCATTTTGGCATGATCACTGGTTAAGCGGCGAGATCCCCTCTGTTTCTTTTCCCAACTTATACAAGCACAACAAGAGCAGAAAAATTTCCTTGGCTGAAGGTCTCACAAATAGGAGGTGGGTTACCTTGCTGAAGAGAAACCCTGGAACTGAGGTTCTGCGTGAGTACATCGACTTCTGGCATCGATCCATGGTAGTTACACTCACAAATGGTGATGATGAATTCATCTGGAAGTGGTCACCGGATGGAAGATACACTGCAAAATCAGCTTATCAATATCAATTCATGGGCAGAATTGACTCCCCCCTTCCGTGTATCATCTGGCAGATTAAGATTCCTCCTAAGGTTCAGTTCTTAGCTGGCTGTTTGTACAAGATAAGTGTTTAACTGACAACAATCTTGCTAAGCGTGGCTGGCCACATGATCCAACCTGCCAGTTATGTCACCTTGGGATGGAAAATGGCCTGCACCTTCTCTGCGATTGTCCATTCACTGCTGGAATCTGGGGATACTGTCTAACCTTGTATAGATTCCCCTATAATCTTCTGCCTTGCGTTGATGGAGATCACATCTTGGGCTGGTGGTTAAAAGCACTGGCAGCTACAATAGAAAATAGGAGAAATGACCTCGCCTCTCTGCTTATGGTGACTGCTTGGCATGTTTGGAAGGAGAGGAACAACCACATCTTCAATAACAAGGCATCCACTTTTCTGCAGGTGGCTGAAGGCATCGTTAGCGAGCTCAATTTATGGAGGATGACAGGTTTTAGAGGAGTGCAGTGGATAGACATGGGATAGTTCTAAGGTTTCTATTCTCCTGTACATGTGTATAGCTCTTCCTCTTTATAATTTTTTTTACCTACGACTCTTTGCTGGACATCAGTATTTGTATCTCCAGGGGTGTTTCCTCCTATCTTAATGAATGAAATCAGCAACTTTGCTGTTTTTCGTCAAAAAAAAAAAATTCAGCACACGGTTTCCATTTCAGCCAAATGATCGAAATATTCACTTGAATTCAATTAAAATTTTGAAAAATTTAAATAATATTTTGAAAAATATTGGAATTGTTGTGCTATACTGAAATTGCTGAAAAATTTTGGTCGAAACGTAATATTTTAATGTCTGCTGAAATTACTGAAATTCAGTGAATTTCACCAAAATCTCACTGAAAGTGAAAACCATGCCCCGAGATGGCCGAGCTAACGGCAAGTCGACGAGCTATTCAGCTGGCTAGGGAGCTTAGGGTCCCCATGGTGATCCTGGAGTGTGACTCCCAGGTACTAGGGATCTGTCATCATAGGGTCCAGGAGGTGAAGCGTTTTCAAAGTTTATAGGTGCGGCGTTCGGCGAATAAAGTCGCACATGAACTAGCTAGGGAAGGTTGCAGAAATAAACTCTGTAAAACTTGGTTTTAGGTACCACCGACATGTGTTAGCTCGGTGGTGGCCTCGAAGTGTACCATGACATCCTAATAAGGCTGGAACAAATTCCAACTAAAAAAATAACGTTAACATTCCTGTTATGCAGTGCTGGATGAATATGAGTTTATGAATCGTATGAGTGGTTTTCGGTTTTCTTCGCGTTGGACTGTGGAGGACTGCTAAAGTATGGTTTTATTTGTAGTTCCGACATTCCTAAACCTAGCCCCCGCGTCGCTCCTCCCGCGGGCGACACGGGCGGCGCCGCCACCCTTTCCGCTAGCCCTCCTCCTCCTCCCCTTCCCCGCCGCCGCCGGCCAGAGCCGCCGGGGCAAAGCCCCCGCGGTGGCTGGCAGCGGGGGCCTTCTCCTCTCCTCGCGTTCGTGGCCTGCGGGAGCGGCCAGACTAAGCGGAGGCGCTGGGGCGCGCGGATCCTGGCGGCACGACGGCGATGATCTTGACGGCGGTGGGCCCATGGCGCGGCTGCAGATGGGCCGACGCCGAGCTGTGTGGCGGCTGCGTGCGGGTCTACTCGTGGTGGCGGCCTTCGCCGGCGGCGGGGCGGCACGTGCGCGGCATCCAGCAAGGGGTGGGACGCGGCCACGGTGGCTTCTCGTGCGAGTACGCGGAAAAGAGGCTGCGGCATGTGTCCTTGGGGAGGATGGCTATCCTTGCCCAGATCCGTCGGCGGAATGGCGGCGGAGGTCGCAGTGGCCGGTTGGCGGTGGCGGAACTTGCTCGGTGGCAGCAGCAAGGTTCTGTCTGGATCCCGGGGCGGCGGCCTTGGAGGGTGGCGGCTGGTGAAGCTAGGGCTTCCCGCGGCGGCATGGCGTGGTACAGTCCCTGTCCAAGGCGGATCTGTGACGGCGATCTGCTTTGGATTGGTTCGGATCAGAGACGGTGACGAGCGCGCAGGATCCTTCTCGGCGGCTCTCGCGGCTTGACGAGGCGGGGTGGGAGCCCTCCTTCTAGGCTCCAGTGGTGGCACACTCAGGCAGTGGCCGGGGCGCCAGGGATCCCACGATGGCACTGTTGCTGCAGTTGGTTGCCGGATTTAGGCGGCTGGATCTGGGGCTTTGAAGGCGGTCGAGACGGTGCACAGGTTGTTGGGTGGATTTCTTGGGACGGATCCGGGTGAAAACCTGGTCTTCGGTTGATGGCCGGAGCCGGTGATGACGATGCGCTTTTCATCGTTTCCTTCATGAAGGCATTATCGAGGTGAAGCTCCCAACTCCACTCAATACCTTCGGGGGAAACCCTAGATCAGCTGATCAGTTGTTGGCGGCATTCATGTGTCGTAACCCCCTTTGAGGCGGCATTCTTGGAGGTGCACTCGGCTTCGCGGAACCATCGGACGGCTTTTTTGCTGGAGCGGTGCTTCATCCTACATACTGATGGCGACGGATCTTGACGGCGCGGTGCAGTGCATATTCAGAGTTTGATGTGGGAGGATGGACTCGTGCAGGAGGACGAGGATGTCTGGCGTCGTGATGGCGTCGATGTCAGAGAGACCTGGCATGGTAGATGCAACAGTACAGCTTTGAAGATGGAGTCATGGCAGGTGGCTGTGGCGGCCTCATACCCGGCAGGCGTCCTGCTTGAGGAGTGCGTCGGACTGGTAGGTGCCCCATACCAGGCAGGCGTCCTGGTTGGGACCTCATGTCTTAGATGTTTAGGTTTGGCTGCGATGTCTGTTTTGTATTAGGCCCAGGCTATCAACGCCCCTTCATCAATTGGATAGGTGTAGTGACAGTTGTTGCTTAGACGGTGGCTTTAGTCTTGCTCTTGTATGACTTTGTAAAGTCTTATGAGAATAATTAATAAAGTGGCCGCATGCATTGTCCAGATGCAGAGGCCGGGGATCATCCTCCTTTTCTAAAAAAAATTTGGTGTTAGGTTACCTGCGTGTCCAGTTTATGATGTTGTCCCTTGGTCAGGACATGCCTTTCTTTCAGAGAACCAGGAAATCAGTAAACAATCGGTGCAATCCTTTACTGAAATAGCGGCAGTAATTTTACGAAATTTCACTGAATAAGGAAAGTAGCAAATGTTTGCTGAGAGCCTGAGTGCTCCGAGGTCTTTTATTCTAGCGACACCCCAAATTTGCGACTTCAGATTAATCGTGCCCAAGCCAAGGATTGGAGGGTATTTAGGGGGATTTTTAACTGGGAGTTTCATCGAGGTGAACAGACCCTCGAGAGATGGTAGAAAGTTCCAGCGACATCGCAAAGACGCCGCCTTACTTGAATCAATGTGGATATGAGCACTAGTGCCATCATAGCTCCCTGGTGGAACGAAAAACACTGAAATTGCCACGTGTGCAGTAGATGAATCTCTTGCAAACATCTCTTGTTGCACGACACAGCTTTGTAGGCTCATGTACACATTCCCAACTTCAACTTGTGTTCCTGGTGCATCCCATGCATAGCACACTTATCATCATCCGGTAGACCAACCTAGCACCACTTCACTATCCACCTAGTGGCAGCAACAAAAATAAGTGGGACCTTACATTTTTGTGGTGCAGTTTCTAGTGTTCAGCTTCTTTATATGCTTGTGCAAAGGAGGGATTCAGAATAGTATTTATGACCCAGATATTGTTGATTTTACCACTCACCAGCCGTCTGTCCAATTATTTAACTCCATGAGTACAGTTGTTATAAGCGCTACTAATCCTAGTGACATGTTTCTTCAGATTTGTTTTTTGCGGAAAACATGTTTTTCCAGATAACTAGAAAACTGTATTCATGGCCCCAGGGCCAAGGGTGTTATTTATGTACCTCTCGTCCCCTCCCCTCATCATTTGTCAAATTATTTAACTCCATCGATACAGTTGTTATTATAACTTATAAGAGCTATCAATCACAGTGACGTGCAAATTGTATTTTATGGACCTGGGGTGTTGTTGATTTTCCTCCTCATCGGCTGTATGTTCAATTATGTAACTTAATCTGTACAGCTGGTATAAGAGCTACTAATCCTAATGACATATTTTATTTAGATAACTAGCACGGTGCTACATGTAATCTAATTGTAGTTATGAATGTTAATTTTAAGGATCCAGCCCAAGATCGACAATGACGGATGATGTTTATGTGTAGTTATAAAAAATGGTTATATCTCATTAGAATTATGAATAATTGACAATGATGACTGATGTTTATGTGTAGTTATACTAAAATTGGCTGTGATATATCTCATTAAATTTTATGAATATCTATCGGATGGGCAAGAAATGATTGTGACATGTTTTGATGTAGTTATGATCATTTGTCAGCTATTTGGTTTGTCACAGTTATGATAATTTATCAATTTACATACAAGAGATTAGTTGATTGTGCCCTACTATAAAAAGAGATCTTGCAATTAGTGATCGATGTTTTAATCGGACAGTGAAGTTGCTGTAGCTTTGCGTCGATTTTCCCTTCAATCTAGATAGCTTACCAAGGAGGAGGATTCTTTATTTGCATCTTTGTCAAAGGCTTCTGAAGTTTTGATTAACTATCATTAAAATGGAAAGGATCTAAGCCTTGTATTGCCATATCTTTCCTTGAAGTTTTCATATCTGGTAGCAGATCATTGTAGGCATGGGTGTGAAGAACTTGGGCAGTGGGAAACAAGCTCAGCAAGCTAAGCCATATGTGTTGGCAGATTATTAGGGGGGCTTGAAGCACATTGCAGATTCTGACACCCGAAATGCAAGTCCGGTGAATAGTCATGAAGATGTAGATATGAACATGGAAGCTGCCATCTCTATTGATGATGTCATACGAGTGGGGGACTTCAGCTCAAAAGACGACATTGGCAGCCTCCAACTAACTGTACTGGACTCCGCCGACATTCATGCCTAGATGTGAGATGCCCACGATTTTGTAGGCAAGAAGGAGCAGCTGTTGTGCCCTAGGCTAGGTTACAGACCATCGCAAGCAGACGGCGGAAACAAGCCATCAGATGTGCCGTGACAGCGAGATCCCACTTCCTTACATAACAATTTCTTTAGAGAAACAAAGCATACCAACCATGTTTCTGCAGTGTTTCTGCAGTTTTCCAGCTTCTAAACACTACTTCAATAGGTAGCATTGTCATCTTATTATTTTGGTGCTGGATGAATATGAGCTTACGAAGAAATGAGTGGTTACCGATTTTGTTTATCGTTGGATTGTGGAAAACTGCAAAAGTATGTTTTACTTGGTGTTGTGTTGCATGTTCTTTGTAGTTTTACGCTGTTATCACCTACATAATAATAATAGTCATGAAAAATAACAGGGGACTATGGTCAGGACTCTGCTATTCTTTCAGAACCAGGGGATTCACCCGCAAAAGCGGCTAGAACTTTGCCATATTCATCGAATAAAGCGAGTTGTAAATTTTTATGAGGGCACCAAAGAAGTCTACACTCTTAAGATCAGTGTTCTTGCGTCTTTTGCTCTGGCTAACAACCAAGTTAGGAAGATGGGTGATACTTCTCTCATTCCATATCTCCCTCGAGAGGAGCACCACCAAAGGCATGTTTCCTTCTTCGCACATAGGCTGCATTGCTCGATTGCGATTATGGAAATGAGCGTAAGTGTCATCTCGGCTCTTCTAAGAAACCAGAAATGTGCTAATAGCTTTGTGTTGCCGAGGAATTTTGTCAGGCATTTAAGAAATCATCGCTGGACTGACTAATGTACACAAATTCAACTTGAGCTCATGTACCCGATGCATCCTATCTATAGTTTTAAATAGCCGGTTATAGCCTCGCTATAGCTCCGTTATAGCTGTTTGAAGGCGTTGCCGCTAAATAATTTCATGTACAATTTGCCGCTATAGCCCGCTATAGCCCAGCTATAGCTGTTTTTAAGGGTCGCCGCTAAATGCCATATCCTACTATTTAAAACATTTTCCTATCCCTAGCACCGGTAATCGTTCTCACAAGATATCACCACTATTCTATCCGCCTAGTAGCAGCAGCAAAGAAAGATTGGCAAGCTTACATTTTCTTGGTGAAGTTTTGAGTGTTCACCTTATGTTCACTGGAACTCTGATGATGTGCAAATGACTAATTCAGAATTATAATTATAGGCCACATGTTGTTGATTTTACTACCTCACTAGTCGCTTGTCCAATTACTTAAATCCATGAGTACAGTTGTCATAAGTTACCGAAAAAGACTTTCGCCATGCTTCATATATAAAATAATGACCAACCATAATCCAGGTATAAACTCATGCCACCATAACACATGCACACAACCAAGACAGGATATATGTTTTCTGAGAGTAATGACTTGATGCGGTACTACTATGTGCCCATAGGAGTAGGCACGTAGATGTCGTGGTTGGCAGGAAAATTGACCGCTTGCCGCGAGATTGGAGGAGTGGAGGTGCACTACCAATCGACGAATGGGGCTGTGGGAGCTAACCTAGCTAACAACAACCCCTCAAGTATGCGTGGGGCGCCAGCTAGGCGTCGAGTTGAATGGGTGCTCTGTTGCGATGGGTCTGCACTAGGGCTGGCACGAATCAACGCCACTCTTATTATTAGTTTGTACTGGTACCATAGTAATTCAAAATGCACCACCTGCTGGGTTCCAAACACAATACAAACAAATGAACCCGAAATTAGTTCACAGTCTTGTTACATACATACAAAGTTACTTGCAGCAGTGAGTTTTCTTACATAACTTGCAGCACTGAGTTATCAAGGTCCATGTTAAATTGTGATCCAAATTCTACTGTATTGGACTAGACATAGTACATACAGTGTGGGTCTTTGCGTTGGTACCGACGCGTACGAATACAATTCGTCTACTTGTCCTTTAAGGACTCTTATGTATTGCCCTCTTATATACCCCATGTAGTCGCACCTAAAGACGGTCTGTCGTCTCGTGATTGTAATACTCCTCCTCATAGTGATTGCGCCTTCGTGCGTCCATGATTTTTCTCCCGCAAGAGTTTTCACGTAAAAATCCATGTCTCTCTATCTCATTTATTTCTTGTTATTATCTAACAAGTGGTATATAGAGCCGAGGTTCAGATACAAGATTGAGACGAGGATTAGGGTTGCGTGCACCGCCGCACGTACGTGACCAGGGCGATCCGGCTTCGGATCGATTTCCGCTGCGAAGTTGTATGAAGCCGAGACAGACAGGAGATTCCGCTGCGCACAGTGCATAGCTCCACCGAGACGTCAATCTCTGCTGTCACCGGTTCAGTCGGTTTGACTTTGATCTGCGAGCCGCCGCTTGTCCTTGCGGATATACGCGTGACACTGGTCCGCTGCTGCTACCGTGAAGGATCAAGTCCCGAGGTACAATCAATTTGCTTGTCTGCTGCTTCACGTCAAGCCTACCAAGCTGCTGCTGCTCCTGCTCGCGTGAGATTAGGCTGGTCACAATGGGCAGGAATATAAGCTAGTAACCTACACACTTTCCTAGACTATGTTACTACCTCCATAGTGGGTAGGAACATGTATGCAGTGTCATGCAACGATGTATTTATTAGGTCATAGACTTATTGTTTTTTGGAGTGTGTAATGTTTCGGTAACTTAGCTAGTTACCACAAGAAGCTCTCTCTTCATTAAATATGTGCCACATAAATAAAATTGCATTGGAGTGTGTGATGTTACTCCTAAGGCTGGTCACAGTGGGGAGGAACTTAGGAGTAACATCACACACTGCAATATAACTTTGCTTATGTGGCACGTATTTAATGAAGAGAGAGGTGCTTGTGGTAACTAGCTAAGTTACCGGAACATCACACACTTCAAGAAACAATGAGTCTATAACCTAATAAATACATCGTTGCATGACACTACATAGATGTTCCTACCCACTATGAAGGTAGTAACATAGTCTAGGGAAGTGTGAAGTTACTAGCTTATGTTCTTGCCCATTGTGACCAGCCTAAGTTCCTCCCATTATGACCAGCCTTACAAGGATACGGTACCTAGTGCTACTATTACTACTCCGTGACCTGCTAGTACTAGTTGAGTACTACTACTACTCACGTGGACACCGAGGCCGATCTACAGATCAGATTTTTTGCTCTCTGTTCAATCGTCCACTGTCCAGCGACTATCAGGTGCTATTTACTCTGTTTTGTTTGCTCCGTATATTAATTTTATCAAGAATTTTTTTACCGGTTTGTACTACTTTGTGTACAGATTTAATCTATTCATGGCATCCATGAAGTATGATCTTCCGCTGCTGGACTGTGACACAAGGTTTACCCTATGGCAAGTCAAGATGTAGGCGTTGTTGGCATAGTCCGACTATGATGAAGCACTGGATAGTTTTGGGAAGAACAGAATTCATGACTGGACTGATGAGGAGAAAAGAATTGATTGTAAGGCTTTGTCACAAATTCAACTCCATTTGCATAATGATATTTTGCAGAAAGTTTTGAGCGAGAAAACTGCCGCCGCTCTATGGTTAAAACTGGAGGGGATTTGCATGACTAAGAGCAACTCTAGCAGACCCCGCAAAGCGCGTTTGCAGTGCACGCAAAATAATTTTTGCGGGCCGGCGCGGGCTGGCACAGATGCAGACCCCGCAAACGGATCCGTAAAAAAGTATATTCACAAAATATGCTTTTTTACGGGTCGGCTAATACGGGTTCTGCTCGGACACCACCGTGACGACCGGCAAACAGATAAACTGCAAATCTTGCATTTGACATAGAATTTCACAAACAAATTCAAGTTTAAACGACACAAACAGTTTTACGCGTAAATAGAAGCCAAGTTCATTACGGCTAACGCAAAAGAGGGCCCTGCAAAAGGTTTGCGCCCATGTCTGGCATCATCTTGATCGATCTTCACTCCGCGCCATCGAGTCCACCTTGGAGTTCGGCGCCACCGAATCCACCTCCGGCGCTTGTTCCAACTCCCGCGCCGAAATCATCCACATTGCCACCATATGGAGCGGAGAAAACATCACCTGTCGTGGAATTGTCACGGCAGATGTCTTTAGTGTCAGGACTTAGTCGCGAGGTCAACGCATCTATGTGGTAGCTTGAGAGGGGTTGAGCGGGACGAGTGACGCGATGTTTTACACAGGTTCGGCCCCTCATGGTGGAGGTAAAAGCCTACATCCTTCTTCATTGACATTGATGATGATGATCATGGTTATAAGAGTGCTCTATCTCGAGAGCTATTGTCTAAACCTAACTTGTCCAACTTGTGGAACTTGTGAATCTTGTCCCCTTTTGGGGAGCCCTGCCCCTCCTTATATATGTTGGAGGGGCGGGTTACATGTAGAGTCATATTAGGATTAGGACTAGTCTATCTCTAATACAAACCGGATACAAGTCCTGGTCGTAACTCCTTGTAAGGTAAATATTCCTCATGCCTTTCCTCTTAAATCGGCCCATCATAGTATGAACCGGCCTTCTGAGCCTTGGGCCTTGTCATCCGTCTGACCCGCCCGCCGGGTTACCAGTGAGTCATAATGACCAGGAGGGTTGCTTGTAAGCTGCCAGGTCAGGGCGGGTCGCCAGTAACTCGCCAAGTGTCAGCGGGGTCTTCAGATAAACCGCCAAGTCCAGCCGGGTTAACTTCCGGCCGGTTTATACCACGGGGTATATCCCCGATATTATTCCCCAGTTTAATTTGGATTTATCCATGTTAAACTGATCCTGTAAAACAAATACAAGAACAAATTTGACAAACTATGCTCCGGGTTAAGAATTCTTGTAAACCGGCATCTGATCATTCTAAAGTCCTTGTCATTTCCTTCTTCTAGAAAATCCAGGTCAATAAGCCAGCGTCATACTCAATTTGCTGACATTGGTTTCTCACAGAGAAATATTGTGAAGAATAATCCACTTGAGTCGGCTTCCAAAGCGCCGGCTTAAGAAATTTTGGCTTGAAATACTCATCTGATATCCGGCCGGTTTGAAGATGTAAAACTTGCCGGTTGAATATTACCAAAATTACCGGGTTATAAAAACTGATAATTCCGGGTCATGATTGTGGCTAACGCCGGTTCATGATTTTTGCCAACGCCGGTTCATGATTATTGATGATGCCGGGTTGCAGACACAGGGTCATAATAATTGGTGACGCCGGGTCAATCTGGTTTGCTCAAAACAGAGAATTTTGAAAATATTTCTCTGATAATAATATAATACTTGTAGCCCCCAAGTCTTGAGCAGAACAAAGTGATGGCTTAAGACTTGCTTCAATATAAATACTGCCACTTTCAAAGAAATCCATGTTGTTCATCCCAGTCACTAGTAAAAACTGAATACTCCATATTATGTAGCCCCCAAGTGCCGGGTCGTCATGCTTGCAGCAACCCTGTTTATACACTGAGCTTTGTGGAGATTCATCTTGCCTTACCATATTTTCTGATAGTCAGAGTGTCATATATCTCACAAACAATCCAATGTATCATGAGAGGACAAAGCACATTGATGTCAGATTTGATTATATTCAAGATGTTGTTGCTGAAGGCGATTTGAAGGTATGCAAGATAAGTACTCATGATAATCCTGCTGATATGATGACAAAGCCAATTCCTTCCAATAAGTTTGAGCTTTGCTCAGGCTTAGTTGGTATTTCTCACTAGTCCAATGGACTTTGACGCACGAGGTGTTTATGCTGATTTGGACAGAGTTATTCACTTTCTTCGACTACTGGAGGGAATTTGGCTCAAGGTGGAGATTGTTAAATTGTGATCCAAATTCTACCGTATTGGACTAGACATAGTACATATGGTGTGGGCCTTTGCGTTGGTACCGACGTGTACGAGTACAACTCGTTTATTTGTCCTCCAAGGACTCTCATGTATTGCCCTCTTATATACCCCATGTAGTCGCACCTAAAGATGGCATGTCGTCTCGTGCTTGTAATACTCCTTCTCATAGTGATTAAGCCTTCGTGCGTCCATGGTTTTTCTCCCGCAAGGGTTTCCACGTAAAAATCCGTGTCTCTCTGTCTCGTTTATTTCTTGTTATTATCCAACACATGTCATACAAGCCCGCCCTACTATTGCTCCAGCTGTGACCACCATGAAAAGCTAGCACCGGGAACACCGGTGTAGAGAGAAGTTTTGGTTCTTGGAGTGTTGTGGCGATAGTGGTATACTTCCAATGCATGGTAGCACTACCAAAAAAATTATCTAAAATGTTAAAAACTGTTAGCATACATCTAATGTATATCCCCATAATAACAAAAACTTGTATGTCATGCTATCAATTTTGATATTCTAATTTAGTCTAGACCAAGGATTTGGCTACTGATTAAAAACATACCGTGTATGGCCGGAATTGCTATTTACTGGATGCGAGTTTCAAATAAAATTTGAATTTAGATTTATTTTTTTGTATAATAGTAATGTGAACCACGAAACTGCCTCGTAGAGTTCCAGTCCATCGAAGAGTTTGCTATATCCTTTTGCATGAGGTCCCTAGTTCTAGTTCCGTCTTGTTGCACAGATTGAGGTGGACACCAAAAAGTCTTCTTTAGATTCATCTATGCACATCCGATGGCTAACTTTGATAATGAGATGCAAACTATGGACGATGGCTTGACACAAAGGATGGTTGCACATTGGCGACAGTCGCATCGCATGTAGCTGCTGGGATCATGGAAAAATGATGGGGACAACACATGAGTTACTTCGATTGGTGCTACTTGAAGACCCGGTCTCGAGCCTCAAGGTGAAAGCCTAGGTCTGACCCGACTTGGTTATACCTGACAATGGCCTTGCTGAAGGCATTGTTCGGATGTGCTCAGACTAGTTCTTCTAGGTGATGGCGATGCTTGAGCGTTGCTCCCTTTCTGAAGCTTCTGGGGTCTCTTATGTTTCCAGAACAATTGTCAAAAAGTTTCTTCGTGTTTGGACCTTCGTAGGTATCAATTTTCTGTAAAACCAAATACAAGCAGAAAATAACAACTGGCACTGGGCACTGATTTAATATGTTAGTCAAGAAAAATAATATAAAAATGGTAGCCAAAATATGTAAGAATGATGATATAATTGCATTTAACAATAAAAAATTATAGATACGTTTCAGACGTATCACAAACATGCTAGCCTTATCTATGGATGGTTCCTTCTTGGTGTCGGATGGCACGGTGGCAGCCTGCATGGTCCGTAGGAGGCATGATGGGAGTGTGATCTTTGCAACTCACTGATTGTTCTTTAAATGCAATTATGCCCTAGAGGTAGAGATATATACATGCAATAATGCAAGGTATGTCACTCAGGTATCCAGCAGACCGACCTCCCCATTTTGGTTCAACTGGGATCTTCGGTTGCTTTGTCCATCTTTACTGGTGATGGCATGGATCGCTTGGCATACAGGCATCTCTCCACGGAGATTAAGTTTTGATGGCTGACAGGGAATATATTCCTCAGAAGTTTCGATAGGAACAAAACAGAATTGCAAATCATATTGCAAGTTATAATCGTACCGTATTTATCATTGTTGTTTGTTGTTGTATTGGTCTTCATTGGCTAGTCTCCGCTAAGTAGGATGAAAATCTTTGTCCAAGTCATCTTTGTCCGGACGTGACAATGATGACGTGAGGACATTTATCCCTTCTTGAAGGCATTGCTGCAGAAATCAACTTAGTCGTAGGTGTTTATTTCATATCTTGTAATTGTTCGAATGTGGTTGCTTTTGTTATGTACTCTTTCAATAAGTAATAACAATGGTTGTGTGCATCACTTGATGCAGAGGCGGGGGTTTAACCTCCTTTTCAAAAAAAAAACTTCGAGGCCTCCCTTGTATTGAATTTCTTTTCTGCTCTGGATTGTAACTCTATAATAATTAAATAAAAATCACACATTCCCTCGCAGAAAAAAAAAGATGGACAATGCTGCCTTCATGTGCAGAATACTAGTAGAAATCGGAAATTATGTTTTGTACATAGCTCCGATATATTTTTCAAAATGATATGTCTTCATGTTGTGCCTGCTAAATAAGCAATGTTAATTCTTATGATCTTTGCCCCCTTCCTACGAAGTAGAACGCAACTTTGGAATTCATTGATTGATGACATAAACAATCATCCTTGTCTGTTGGTGGGACAGTAAAGTGCAATATGACTACGCCACTCCTTTTACACGAGACCAATACGTGAAGCAACTTTGACATGTATGTCTCCTTCATTTTCCATGCATAGAACATGTGATGAGGGGCGATGGCGTGCGACGACGACGGCGTGTGATGGCGCGTCTCCTACGCCGCTGACCTTGTGACGAGCAAGCTAACCTTCTCTGACGGGGTTCTTCTCCTCCAACGAGAGGCCCTTCGCCTGGTAATGGTGGACGTGCGCGTCGTCACGATCGACGCGCGCTTCCTGCGGGATGGTGAGTCCGTGGACATCGTTTCCTTTCCTTGCCATTTTGCGAAGAATCGAGATCGATTGCCGCCGACGAACCGGGTGCCGCCGCCGACGTGGACACGGAACAAGGGTGCGGCACACGGGCGGTACACGGCGCGACATGCAACCGCACCGACGCGGTCCGATGCGGGCCCGAGCTCCCCCACCTAGCCGTCCATGGCGGATGGGCGACACGTGGGGGCACATCCGATCCTCCATTCCAAGCCAAGGGGTCACGCTGAGAGTATAAAACCTAAGCCGAGTCCAGTCCTTGAGCTAGATATTGCCTTCTCCCACTTCTGGACGGCGGAGAGAAACCCTAGATCGAATCCTCCGATCTCCTACGGGTGGTGGAAGGGCAAGTTGAGAGGAGATCTGTGCTCCTTCGCGGTGGTAGCGGCCTCCCCCTTCCTCATCAACATGGACGCAGGGCGCGGCTTCGATGGGGGGCGGCGCGGAGGCGCGGGTGCAGGCCGTGGAGCGGGGCGGAGCTCGGGTCGAGGAAACGACCGGGGAGGAGAGCGGAGCAAGTACTCCTGGAAACGCGACAAAGGCAGCGACCGCACCATCTCGTGGTCGTCCAATGCGGCCTCGGGCTCAGGCGACACCTCGAGGTGGGATGTGGCGGCGGCGACAGATCCGTCGCGTCGCGACCCCAAGGAAGAAGGCGTTTGGGTGGAGAAACACCAGAGATCTTCAAGCTCTGGCGGCAATGGAGGAGGACAAGATTCGTCTCCACCACCTCGTCGTCCTCAGGGGAAAAATCCCCGCCAGGTGCCCTCTTCGAGTAACTCTGAACCCTGCCCTATTTGCAAATCTCATGAACATCTTCCTGTTCGATGCCCGCCAGCCTTCTGTGAACGGTGTAATACCCTGGGCCACCTTGCATCTGTTTGCACTACATTTCTTCCTTGGGAGTGTATTGCCCCCATGTGTGCTTTTCAATCCAAAGGGTAGGGGTTCTATTATATCCATGATTCTTGTACTGCCAATCAACTTAGAGAGAGATCCAACAGTGTGGTAATCACTATTGTTGAGGGGGGAACTTCTACTCACCAAATGGAGATCGATCTTACGAACTACCTAGCTACTGGATGGCGCTGCTCTGCCCATGCCATTGGCCCTGGGGTCTTTGTGGTTCGCTTCCCTAATCCTCGCTCGGTTGCTCAAATCTGCTATGTGGGTCGGGTAACTCTCAAAACCACTGGGGTGGTGATTCATGCTTCCCGTTGGTCATCTGCTGTTGGATCAAAAGGGGTTATGGAAGTAGCATGGGTTAAAATCAGTAATGTTCCTTTGGATAAGAGAAGTGAGAGGAATCTTGCCTACGTGGCATCTCTTGTTGGAGTACCACTTGAAATTGATGCGGCTACTCTTCATCGTCCGGATTCTGCTAGAGTTAAGTTGGGATGCCGCAATGTGGACGCAATTCCTATGATTGCTGAAGCTGTCCTGGGTGGGCACTTCTATGACTTCCTTTATGAAGTGGATCAAGTTGTTGTGAGAGATCCAGAAAGTGAAAAAATGTTGTGCAGGTGTCCCCTAAGTCTAGAAAAGAAAATCCTACAGGCCAAGGGGCTCGTGTGACTCCTGGAGCTCAGATGGGCAGTTCCTCTGCCGGGCTTGGGGGGAAATCTCTCTCCATTCCTCGGGGGGAGGTATCTGACCTCATTCAGGAGTCGCAAGAGAGCCTGGAATCGGATGGCTCGCTACACAATTCACTCCTGATTGAAACCATGGTTTTCGATCAGATGGCGTGTGATGACAAAGTAAGTAAAAAGGATATGAATCCTGATGAGTTTTGTCTGTCTAATGATATAAAAAAGAAAACATACTCTGATGTGGTGAGAACATCCCAGCAGGTGCTGGAGGTGAATAACTCACAAGATGCTGGGATTAAGGAGAATAATGATTACATTGTGGAGTCCCCGGAGTTAACTGTTGGTGATGAGGTGATTCCTACTCCTCCTCTTGTCACTGAAGAAAATCTGCGCTTTAGCTCACGCTATGTGCAGAGCAAGATGGAGCGAGTGGATGACAAGGCGATTGCGGTGGCCAAGAAAAGAAACATGGAAGGTACTACAAAAAACTCCAATTCTTTTGATGCGTTATCTGATAGTACTCTTATCCTGAAAGCTGTAAAAATGGGGGTCGACATACCTGACAATGATTTTACTTGCATTGACATTATTAGAGAACTTGAGAAAACTCGTAATGCTGAAACTGTTAAAGAGAAGGTAGATCAACCTTATGAAGGAGGGGCTCTCTTGCTAACCAATGGTAAAGGGGACCAAATTCCATTAGAAATGAGGTGGGAGGAAGAGAATGTGAGTGAGGAGGAACCCTTCACTGTGGTACGTTCCAGAAAAAAGAGAGACAGGAAACCTAACGTTGTGATTTCTAGGCCTGTGACTAGGAGTCAAAAGGATAAAACCTCTATGGAAAGAAAAAAAAGGGTATGGTAAACCTACTTTGCTTCCTAGTAGGAATACCAGACGAGGGGGAGGGAACACCATCGTCAAATGAACAGGATCTTTTGGAATTGTCGAGGAGCAGGTAAAAAAGGAATGACTACCTGCTTCTCGGACATTATCAAAGATCATTCCCTTGATTTCATAGGCTTACAAGAAACCAGAAAAAAGAGATTCCTCCTAAATTCTTACGCAAGATTGACCCCTATGATAGGTTTGCTTGGAACTGGGTACCCTCTATTGGCAAATCTGGTGGCATCCTTTGTGGTGTTAAAAGAGAAACTCTGGAAGTGGTTTCATGGACGGTGGGTAGATTTTGTTTGCGAACTATCCTTTTTGATATAAACCTGAAATGTGTGTGGGCACTTATAGTTGTATATGGTGCGGCGCAAGATGATAAGAAAGATGACTTCCTTTGTGAACTTGCATCCATGTGTTCACATCTCCAGGTTCCTTACATTGTGGGAGGGGATTTTAATATTCTTTGTGAAAGCTGTGAGAAAAATAAGAACTTAAATCGGTCTCCTTACATGGATAAATTCAATTCCATCATCCAATCTCTGAACCTGCGTGAGATATATATGGGAGGGGGAAAGTATACCTGGTCCAACCACCAGAGACATCCTACCTTAGAAAAGCTCGATAGAGTCCTTATGAGTTTTGAATGGGAAGACCTCTTTTCCCTGGTCACTGTCCGGAAGCTGGTACGGGATGTGTCAGACCATAACCCTCTCCTACTGTCTTCTAACTCAAATGTTTCAAAACCCACTCGACAACGTGAGTTCAGATTTGAACTCAGTTGGCTTAAAAATGAAGATTTCTATCCCATAGCTAAGAAGTTATGGGAACAACCAGTTGCCTCTGATGATCCCATTGACATCCTAAACATCAAGCTCAAAAGGCTGAAAACGTACTTCAAAGGGTGGGGCTCCCATTTGTTTGGCCATGCGAAGAAAAGAAAAAAATATATTCAAAAAGAGCTAGAAGAGATTGAGACCTTAGAAGAAGAGGGCCCCCCTTGACCCAGAAACTTATGAAAATAGAACAAACCTGCGGATGGAGCTCGATGATATAATGGCCAATGAGGAGCTCTTCTGGCTCCAACAATCTAGTGAGAGATGGTTGCTAAAAGGGGACCAAAACACGGCCTTTTTTCATTGTGCGGCCAATGGTAGAAAACGGAAAAACACTATTCACTCCTTCACTGATGGCGAAACAGTGATTGAGGGCACAGATAACCTACTAGCTCATGCCACAACTTATTATAAGAATCTTTTCGGCCCGGCCAGGGGAAACATTTTTCACGTGTCCACGGATACCTGGTCGGAAGAAGAGAAACTAATAGAAGAGGATAATATACTCCCGACCAGTGAATTCACGGAGGAGGAGGTCAGAAAAGCTTTATTTGGCATGGATAGCAATAGGGCCCCCGGCCCAGATAGCATCCCAGCTGAGTTCTACAAACACTATTGGGACTTTGTTAAAACAGATATTATGCGCTTGTTTCGCGCTTTTCACAATAACACCCTGGATGTGGAACGTCTGAACTATGGGGTGATCACCTTGATACCTAAGACCAATGGTGCTAAGAAAATTCAACAATACCGCCCCATTTGCTTACATAGATCTCCTTATAAGCTAATTACTAAAGTAATGGACAATAGAGCAGCCATCTTTACTGATAAACTTATTAGCAGACACCAAAATGCTTTCATCAAGCATAGAAATATCATGGATGGGATCCTCACTCTCCATGAGATCTTGCACAACACACACCATAAAAAGAAAGTTGGGGTAGTCCTGAAGTTGGACTTTGAGAAGGCATATGACAAAATTAATTGGGATTTTCTCCTTGAGTGTCATAATAATAGAGGTTTTGGTGAAACCTGGTGTGGTTGGGTGAAGAAGATACTAACTAATGGCACAGTCAGCATTAAGCTGAATAATGTGACTGGGCCTTACTTTCAAAGCCACAAGGGAGTGCGCCAGGGCGACCCTCACTCCCCTTTTTTGTTTAACCTTGCGGTGGAAACCTTGTCTAAGAGGATTCGCAATGCTTAGAAGGAAAAGATGATAACTGGGTTAGCCCAAGATCTCATTGAAAATGGCGTTGCTGTTCTGCAATACGTCGATGACACGGTTATTTGTTTTGAACATGATGAACAAGCCGCTGTCAACCTGAAACTTCTCTTATATATCTTTGAACTTATGTCTGGCTTAAAGATTAACTTCCTTAAGAGTGAAATCATGTGTGTGGGTGGAGACAACAACATCCTGGCAACTTATGCGAACATCTTTAATTGTCAAACTGGTCACTTCCCAATGAAATACTTGGGGGTCCCTGTGAGCTACTCAACTTTGCGCAACCTAGATTGGAACTTTGTTGATGATAAATTCCTTAAGTGTTGTGAAACTTGGATTGGTAACGCTGCATCCTCGGGGGGGGGGGGGGAGACTCATTCTCTTGAACTCCTCCCTGTCCAGTATTGTGTACTACTACATGGCAATGTTCCTACTCCCTAAGATGGCGATCTACAAACTAGATAGACATCGTAAAATATTCTTCTGGCAAGAAACCAACGGCAGGAAATGTTATCACCTTGTCAAATGGACCAGGATCTGTAGGTCTAAGAAAAAAGGGGTTTGGGGGTGAAGGACTTACATAAACACAATATAAGCATGCTTACTAAGTGGTGGTGGAAACTTGAGACTCAACAAGGGCTTTGGCAAGATGTTATCCGAGCCAAGTACTTGAAGAGAGACATTGTTGCCTCGGTTCGATGCAAATTTGGCGACTCGCCGAGCTGGAAAGCTATTATGAAAGTTAAGGAACATTATTTCCCTGGGAGGGGGTGAATGTAAAAGCTGGCAACCTGGCTCAGCTGTGGATGGACAGCATTGAGGGAAACCCCCCTTTGAGAATCAGGTTCCTAGAGCTGTATGATATCTGTAACAACCAAGAGATCACAGTGGCCAAAGCCAGGGGCGAGGGGTCCCCAGATCTCTTTAGAAGAAGATTACATCCTCGACTTGCAAATCAATGGGATGAGGTGAAAAAATGATAAATTCTTGGGTGATATCTGATGAACCAGACCAGGTTGTGTGGAAACTTGGAAAAAGCAAGTGCTTTACCACCAAATCCATGTATAGTCACCTGGAAAGCTGCCTCGCTGGGTGTGATTATAGATGGATTTGGAAAGCTAAGCTACCTCTCAAGATCCAAATTTTCCTTTGGCAATTGTTTCAAGATGCGGTGTTGACACGAGATGTCATGAAAAGACGCAAATGGGCGGGGAACCCCAGATGTTCCTTCTGTCAGAACAGGGAAACGTCTCAACATCTCTTCTTCACCTGTCCAGTTGCAAGGGTGGTTTGGAGAATGGTTGGCTGTGTGTTTGGCACAGATTTGTGCCCTGATAACATATGGCAATATTTCTCTTGGTGCTATACTTTCTTACCTGATGGTGTCAGATTCTATACTTTTGGCCTAGCTGCGATCTGCTGGGCCATGTGGATTTGTCGTAACAGGGCCAGTTTCGAAGGCAAAAAGCTGAGATCCCCTTTTGATGTGGTCTTCTCTGCATGTGGCTACATGAACTACTGGGCAGGTCTGATGGCAGGAGCTGATCGAGAGGCGATGGAGCGCGGCGCGAAGATGCTCAAGACCAATGCGGCTGCCATGATGAGGATTTGTGTAGCCCCAGCTGGATAAGCGATGGACTGAAGGATGAAGCTGTCGTCTATGCCTTCTCCTGCCTTATCTTCAGTGGATATTATTGTCATGATTCTTGTTCCGTTTGATGCTTTTGCCCCTGTGTTGGCTTTTCCTGATGCTCACTTGTGAGCCGTTCCCCCCCCCCCCCCTGAATGTGGAAGTTACCTCCGAATTTCTTATTTTGCTCTGGTTAGGATAGGTGGTTTTAGATGGCACTGGGTTTTCACCCCATGGTGAGCTCCTCGATGACGAGTCCTTGCAGTGGGTTTCCTAGTGGTGTCTTGAACCCGCTTTCACCTTTCCAGTTTCCTTAAGACTTGGACCTTGTATTTCCGTTATGTCATAGTAATGGAAAGGGGTAATGCCCGGTTCAAAAAAAAGAACATGCGACAAGGGGTTGATCGCTGATGACGAGAAGAGTCGTTGATTTAGTGGCAAAAAATGTTGAGAATGAGATACATCGGAAATGTGTGGCAGAGAAAATTCTAAAGGACTACCTACCCAAATAGATAAACAAGGGCGTCCCGGTCTAATCAAGTACCAGTCCATATCATGTATGAGCACCAATTTTTTGCGATACAATGATGAGTTCATACGTAGTTGTGGTACCTCGTACCAAAGTTGACCGCTTGTCGGGAGGTTGGAGCTGCAATGTCGATTTATGCAGCTGCGTGATCTAAGAGCATCTCCAGCCGCGCCCTCAACCCCTCCCCCAAAGCCATTTTGTAGCGTCGGTGCCGAAAAATCGGTCCAGTCGCGCCCCCAAGAGCCTGTTTTTCGCCGGATTGGGTCAAAATTGGCGCCGACGCACCCAACCCAAACCCGGCGCGCTGGGGGGCGCCCGGGGACGCCGGCGTGAATGTTTTGACGCGAAAGAGTGGCAGGACCGGTGCGTTAGCGAGACGAAGGCTGGTCGTCCTCATCGTCTCGATTTTCCTGCGGGGAATAAATGCCATGGCTGCCACCGGTCAGCCTGCCATTGATTCACGGGCGGCGAAGTGCGGCGACACCGTCCCGCCTTCCGCCACGCGTTCGCACACGGCCGCCCCCGAGCCGCTATAAAAGGCGCCCCTGGCCGCGCCGGTGAGGCACCCATCCATCGGCATTGGTAGTCCTCCCCCTCCTCGCCGCCGCACTTCTCCCCTTTCTCCGCCGTTCGAGCCCCTCTCCCCCCCCCCCGACAACCATGAGTGCAAGGTACCCCGGCGACGCGATGGTGGCCAACAGTTTCGGCCGCCGCTCGCTGCATGAGTGGGAGGCCTACCTCCTCCATGAGGCCAACTACCCCGCGCCGCCCGACGTACGTGCTCCGTCGCGGTGGAGGCTCAGCGCCGGCGGGGTCCCTGTCCCCCCTCTGCCTGTCCCCGAGACACCCACCTATTTCCACGCCGAGATCGAGCGTGCGCGGGCGTCCCTGACGGTCGCGGAGCGGGCGCTCCCAGAGTACGCCACCAGCAACCACGCGGCGTGGGCGGCGTACTTCAAACGCCGGCAGGAGGAGCGGCTCGCCTCCACCAACAACGCGCCGACGCCGCGCGGCCGCAACAATAGCGAGGGCCGACGCCTGTGGTGGGGCGTCCTCGCGTAGCTCGAGGGCGGCTAAGACCCGCCATTCGAGTACCCGACCGCTCGGAGCGGCGGTGCGTGGCTGCCGAGGAGGATGATGGGATGCTCATCCTCCTCTTCCTCCTCCTCCCGATCCTCCTCTCACTCCTCCGGCGCGCCGGCGTTGGTCAGCGTCAAGCCAGAGCCGTCCGAGACGCTGCTCGGTAGGTGCACCCGCGGCGCCGGCCTCGTCATCAATGACGGCGACCGTGGCTCCTCCTCCTCGGCCCCTCCTCGCCTAGTAAAGCCGAAGAGGGAGCCAGGGCTAGCGACGGTGAAGCCGGAGCCTGCTCTCGCCAAGGAGGCCGACGAAGAAGAGGCCGCCCTGAAGTGGGCGCGCGAGGACTACGCGCGCATGGAGTTGGATCACCAGCGCCGCACCCTAGAGGAGATCGCCGAACGCCGCCGCCGTGAAGCAGCGCGCCAGGGCGAGGGGTCGAGTAGCGGCGCCGGCCATGTCAAGGAGGAGAAGCAGGAGGACGACGCCGACGACGACTACACCCTGCTCAGCGCCTACTTCGGCCCGTAGTTTAGGGTTTTTTCCGTCCATTTTATTCATGTAAAAAACGTCTAAATTTTGCTGAAATATGTCGTGTTTGTTGAAATTTGGCCGTGTTTGCTAAAATTTGGCCAAAGTGTGGGGATGTCCAGGGCCCGACCTGGGGGCGACGGCTGGGGACGTGCTCGCCCCCACACCGAAAAAAACGCCGGCTCGCCCCCAAGCGGTGATTTTCGATGCGTCTTAGGGGCGCAACGGCTGGAGATGCTCTAACATCACGGTTGCGCTTGAGTACTGGGGTTGGGCTGTAGGCGAGAAACCAGGAAGTATGGGGCCAGCAGGCCATCAAGACTCGGATCTGTCTGCCATAAAACTACTGGAGACATTGGACGACAACGATGGGTCGGCTACCAGGTCTTTGCATCCATCTGTCGCGCTGCACAACCGCGTGATTTCCGTCGTCGAGTCACCGCTCGCCAGCCAAAACCTCTAGCCAAGGAATCTATTGTTCTGGTTTGATTAGAGTTCAACGAATCGGGTAGCGAATCCAGATTGAACCAAGCAAATTCGAACTCCGATCTAGATTGGAGTTCGAGACCTCTCCGAGTGAATCCGGTAACTATGTAATCCCTCTGGTCCTTTTTAGTTTGTATATATAAGATTTGTCTGAAGTCAAACTTCGTCAAGTTTGATCATATTTATATAAAAAATATCAAACATCTAAAATACTAAAGCTACATAATATGAAAATTAAATTCATGACGCACCTAATGATATTGATTTTGTATTGTTAATGTTGATATTTTTCCTATTAAGTTGGTCAAACTTTACTTAGTTTGACTCCCAACAAATCTTATATGCAGACAAAAAAGAACACGAGGGAGTATGAGATTCAACTAGACGAAAAGATATCAGTATGTGGATGTCAAAAAACAAACAGAGCACGTTTTGGAAGTAAATGTCATCCTTTTCAGGAGGTGAAAAGATACACGGTATATTAATGTTCCATGGACTGGATCGCCTCCGTTGAAGAAGAAAGCTAGAGAGGTCTACGGTGTTATTCTATCTTTCGGAGGTCGCCAAGTGTAAATTGTCCTTGTTTTGTACAGGCTACTGATTGCCTTAATAAATATCATATATCATACTCTCTTTTGGGCCTTTCTTAATAACATCCAACATATGCATTCACATATACAACTAGTATACTATGAGTGTTAGAACCAATACTCATAGTGTGTAATAGTGAAAATAACTATCACACCACTTCATAAATAAAGTGAAAGTACAAAAACAAACAAGGTTTGGTACAAGAAAGGTAACACAAAGGTCAACGGGAGCAACACCACAGATAAGCCCAAAGAACAAAATCATAAGTAGCAGCTAGGGATGGAAGTTTTGCTCATGGGTATGGGTAACCGTGTGTACCCTACCTGAAAACAACGAGCATGGGCAAGATTTGACGAGATATTTTACACACGGGTAATGAATATCCATACCAGCAAAATATATGGGTAAGGCATGGGTATAAAATTACACCAGTGGGTAACCCAATGGATATCTAGATAGAAATTAATAAATGAAAATAACTCCTATGACATGTGGCGACAACATCCTGTTGGGCAACGTAGTAATTTCAAAAATTTCCTACGCACACGCAAGATCATGGTGATGCATAGCAACGAGAGAGGAGAGTGTTGTCTACGTACCCTCGTAGACCGAAAGCGGAAGCGTTAGCACAACACGGTTGATGTAGTCGTACGCTTCACGGCCCGACCGATCAAGCACCGAAACTACGGCACCTCCGAGTTCTAGCACACGTTCAGCTCGATGACGATCCCCGGACTCCGATCCAGCAGAATGTTGGGGAAGAGTTCCGTCAGCATGACGGCGTGGTGATGATCTTGATGTTCTACCGTCGCAGGGCTTCGCCTAAGCACCGCTACAGTATTATCGAGGATTATGGTGGAGGGGGGCACCGCACACGGCTAAGAAATCAATGATCAATTGTTGTCTCTATGGGGTGCCCCCTGCCCCCGTATATAAGGAGCAAGGGAGGGAGGCGGCCGTCCTAGGAGGAGGGTGTGCCAAGGGGGGAGTCCTACTCCCACCGAGAGTAGGACTCCTCCTTCCCTTGTTGGAGTAGGAGAGAAGGAAAGAGGGGGAGAGGAACAAGGAAAAGTGGGCTGCACCCCTTGTCCAATTCGGACCAGAGGGGGGCGCGCGCCTCCTTCCTTTTGGCCTCTCTCCTCTATTCCCGTATGGCCCAATAAGGCCCATATACTCCCCGGCGAATTCCGTAACTCTCCGGTACTCCGAAAAATACCCGAATCACTTGGAACCTTCCCAATGTCCGAATATAGTCGTCCAATATATCAATCTTTACGTCTCGACCATTTTGAGACTCCTCGTCATGTCCCCGATCTCATCCGGGACTCCGAACTCCTTCGGTACATCAAAAACTCATAAACTCATAATATAACTGTCATCGAAACCTTAAGCGTGCGGACCCTACGGGTTCGAGAACAATGTAGACATGACCGAGACACGTCTTCGGTCAATAACCAATAGCGGAACCTGGATGCTCATATTGGCTCCCACATATTCTACGAAGATCATTATCGGTCAAACCGCATAATAACATACGTTGTTCCCTTTGTCATCGGTATGTTAGTTTCCCGGGATTCGATCGTCGGTATCTCAATACCTAGTTCAATCTCATTACCTGCAAGTCTCTTTACTCGTTCCGTAATACATCATCCTGCAACCAACTCATTAGTTACAATGCTTGCAAGGCTTAAGTGATGTGCATTACCGAGAGGGCCCAGACATACCTCTCCGACAATCGGAGTGACAAATCCTAATCTCGAAATACGCCAACCCAACAAGTACCTTCAGAGACACTTGTAGAGCACCTTTATAATCACCCAGTTACGTTGTGACATTTGGTAGCACACAAAGTGTTCCTCCGGTAAACGGGAGTTGCATAATCTCATAGTCATAGGAACATGTATAAGTCATGAAGAAAGCAATAGCAACAAACTAAACGATCAAGTGCTATGCTAACGGAATGGGTCAAGTCAATCACATCATTATCCTAATGATGTGATCCCGTTAATCAAATGACAACTCATGTCTATGGTTGGTAAACATAACCATCTTTGATCAACGAGCTAGTCAAGTAGAGGCATACTAGTGACACTCTGTTTGTTTATGTATTCACACATGTATTATGTTTCCGGTTAATACAATTCTAGCATGAATAATAAACATTTATCATGATATAAGGAAATAAATAATAACTTTATTGTTGCCTCTAGGGCATATTTCCTTCAGTCTCCCACTTGCACTAGAGTCAATAATCTAGTTCACATCGCCATGTGATTTAATATCAATAGTTCACATCACCATGTGATTAACACCCATAGTTCACACCGACATGTGACCAACACCCAAAGGGTTTACTAGAGTCAATAATATAGTTCACATCGCTATGTGATTAACACCCAAAGAGTACTAAGGTGTGATCATGTTTTGCTTGTGAGAGAAGTTTAGTCAACGGGTCTGCCACATTCAGATCCGTACATATTTTGCAAATTTCCATGTCAACAATGATCTGCACGGAGCTACTCTAGCTAATTGCTCCCACTTTCAATATGTATCCAGATTGAGACTTAGAGTCATCTGGATCAATGTCAAAACTTGTATCGACGTAACCCTTTACGACGAACCTTTTGTCACCTCCATAATCGAGAAACATATCCTTATTCCACTAAGGATAATTTTGACCAATGTCCAGTGATCTAATCCTAGATCACTATTGTACTCCCTTGCCAAACTCAGGGCAGGGTATACAATAGGTCTAGTACACAGCATGGCATACTTTATAGAACCTATGGCTAAGGCATAGGGAAAGACTTTCATTCTCTCTCTATCTTCTGCCGTGGTCGGGTTTTGAGTCTTACTCAACTTCACACCTTGTAACACAGGCAAGAACTCCTTCTTTGACTGTTCCATTTTGAACTACTTCAAAATCTTGTCAAGGTATGTACTCATTGAAAAACTTATCAAGCATCTTGATCTATCTCTATAGATCTTGATGCTCAATATGTAAGCAGCTTCACCGAGGTCTTTCTTTGAAAAACTCCTTTCAAACATTCCTTTATGCTTTGCAAAATAATTCCACATTATCGCCGATCAACAATATGTCATTCACATATACTTATCAGAAATGTTGTAGTGCTCCCACTCACTTTCTTGTAAATACAGGCTTCACCGCAAGTCTGTATAAAACTATATGCTTTGATCAACTTATCAAAGCGTATATTCCAACTCCAAGATGCTTGCACGAGTCCATAGATGGATCGCTGGAGCTTGCATATTTTGTTAGTACCTTTAGGATCGACAAAACCTTCTGGTTGCATCATATACAACTCTTCTTTAATAAATCCTATTAAGGAATGCAGTTTTGTTTATCCATTTGCCAGATTTCATAAAATGCGGCAATAGCTAACATGATTCAGACAGACTTAAGCATAGATACGAGTGACAAATTCTCATCGTGGTCAACACCTTGAACTTGTCGAAAACCTTTTTGCGACAATTCTAGCTTTGTAGATAGTAACACTACTATCAGCTTCCGTTGTCGTGGTTCTAACTCTGACAGTGATGTAGGGGGGTGTGTATGGAGAGGCTAGATCTCAGCTATTGGGAAGTTGTAAACACACGAGGATTACGAGTTCATGCCCTTCTCAGAGGAAGTAACAACCCTACGTCTCGGTGCCCGGAGGCGGTCGACTGGATTATGTGTGTCTGAATAACAGGGGTGCAAACCCTTCATACTGAGGAGGGGGGCGGCTTATATAGAGTTCGTCGGCCCTCTCCCGCCCTCAGTGATGCAGGGTTTAAGGTACATTTAAGGTTGGGCGTTACTGGTAACGCCCCTAATAAAGTGCTATAATGACCATAAAGACTACTTAATAGCCGACCGTTTGCCTGCAGAGTGACTTTACGTCTCCCGGCAGTCGAGTGGTTGTCTTCATGGTCGAGTGATAGCTTCTTGGTCGAGTGATAGCTTCTTGGTCGAGTGTCTTGAACCCGTCGAGTGGGATACCTTCAAGTCGATTGAAAGGTGACTTCTTCTAGGGATGTCCTTGGGTAGGGCCCTTTTGGACAGGTCCGTGCCCCTACCCCAGGTACATAGCTTCATCATTAGCCCCCGAATGGATCGAGGTTTGAGTGGGGAAAGAGTTGGAGATCCTTCCGACTGGTTCTTTGGGCTACATGAGTGCCTCGTTTTGGGTCAATCGTCACAGATGACGTCATCAACCTCTTCCGGTCGCCTTGATCCATTCCAGGCCTTTCGTCGAGTGAATTTCTTTACTTGTGACATACCGAGTGTCGGCGTGAGCGGGGTCTTCTGTTTTGACAAGTTGTTTTGCAGCCCGTGGATGTCGTGGGATTCGGATTTCAGGAAGCGCGCGGGACGGGAGCGGCCGCAGTAATCGGAAGCGATAAAGCGGAAGCTCCTCGATTCCCGCGCCACCTTTTTCGCCATGTACTGCGCGCGCGTCCGCTGCGGGATTTGACTGGATTGCCTGGGCCTACCAGTCAGCCACTCGGGAGCGGCCTCTTATAAGTAGCCGGCTCGGGGTTTCCAAACAGTGTGTTCTCTTCTTCCTCTCTCCCTTCGCAAGCTCCTCCTCCACCTCCGCTCTCACCCTAGCGCCGCAGACCCGTGCGAGATTTGCCGGCGACGATGGCGAAGGACAAGACATCCGTCCTGGAGCGCGCGAAGAAGGCGGCAGCGCAGGGGAAAGGGAAGAGATCTGCTCGGGGCGGATCTTCCTCAAGGTCTGCTCTGCCGCGCGGCTGGATCCAGGGCGACTAGATGCCGTCGGTGATCCGGCAAGAAGACCTCTACGACATGGTCGAGGGGGAGTCATTCCCCACGAAGCTGCGCGTCTCCCGGGGAGAGAGATCGAACCTCAGCCTCGCGACGGTGAGTGTGTGCTCCTAGCCACCCATATCGACCGAGGGTTTTCTCTGCCGCCCCATCCTTTTTTCCGGAGCTTTCTGAACTTCTTCGGAGCGCAGCTCCACCACTTCACTCCCAACTCCATCGTATATCTTGCTGCTTTCATTTCCATGTGTGAGGGTTTCTTGGGTTGCCGCCCCCATTGGGGACTCTTCAAGCACATCTTTACCTGTCGTTCTCAATCGGTCAAGAAGGCCAAGTCGAGTGACGAAAGGACGCAGGTGATTCAGCTGTGCGGGGGCCTGGCGATCCAGACGAGGGGAAAGAGTTGTTTTCCATCTATCATTTTCCCGGAGTCGGTCCGCGGTTGGCAGGCGACCTGGTTTTACTGTCAAGACCAGGCGACCCCAGGGCAGTCTACCGGACTTCCCCCTTTCTCTCTCGACCGAGGTGAAAAACCTGCTTCTCTGAAAGTGACGCCGGAGGAAAAGGCCCAAGTCAAAGTACTGGCTGGTCGAGTGGTTGAGCTTGTCCGTGAGGGCGTGACTGGTATGGACTTGCTGGAGGTCTTCCTTCGGAGGCACATCCAACCGCTCCAGGCTCGTGACCACCCGATGTGGCTGTACTCGAGTCTCGATGACACCACTCGGGTCCACCCGGAGGAGGTTACTGATGAGATGCTGGAGGGGTGGCTGTCGAGCATCACGGGGAACAAAGACAACCCCCAAGGAGCCAGGAGGGTAATTCCACTCGACAACTCGTATGACGTGGAACAGGTATGTCTTTATGCTCCTGACTGAGATCTTGTTTTCTTCATTGGTCTTCTTTGAGTAGGTCGATTGACTTTCGTCTTGTCTGTTGTTTTCCAGGCGAGTACCGAGATGTACTCGACGCCCAACGGGGCACAGGGGCCAACTGAGGAAGGGGAGGCGAGCGGAGGTGAGAGCGGAGACGATCAAGGCGAGTGGGAGTCCGATGGTGAAGGAGAGGGAGGCGACGACGTCGACTCCAGCGAAGAGGAGGAGGAGGAGGTTGAACCCCCCTGCCCGGAGGGGCGATCCAAGCTCACACACGACCCAGCGCGGGAGCGTGGTAGGGCGACTGCTCCTGTTGGGAAGTCGTCGAAACGCCCTCGGACCTCTTCTCCTACGCCGACTGGAAAGGCTCCCAAGCACCCACGCGCGACGCCGTCCAAGCTGCCCAAGGCTCTGTCCAAGATGAAGATGGCCGCCCCCACCATTTCTGGGTAATAATAAAACTTGTTTTCCTTTGTCAACCGTGGACAAATCCTTGGTCGATTCATTGAGCCAACTGACTGACTTTAGAGACTTGCAGTGCTGCTACTTCTGAGATCTCCGCCAAGGACGACGACCAAGAGATGGAGGATGCTGTTACCTCCAACCCTGGTACGATTACTGACGTTCCACTCTGAGTCGGCTGAACATTTATTGCAACTCTGGTCGATTGAATGTTTCCCTTGTAGCCCCTCCTCATGTTATCGACCTCCCGGATGACGACGACAACGAACCACTGAGAGTGAGGAGGAACAAGAGGGCCTCGACTGACAAGACCCCCCAATCTGCTCCGGCGTCTGAGGTCATAGCTCGGGATGGTGGTGACACCGCTCGGGCTTCTGTGACTTTCGCCATTCCTCTGACAAGTGTGTGGCCTTCAACGTCGACTACGGATCCGCCTTCGCTTTTTGCCGCGTACCCTGTCCCTGAGGACCAAGCGGCTGCCGCAAAAGAGGCTATACGCCAGGCGGGGATCATGATGGATCAAGTGAAGGTGGCTCGGGAGGCCATCCAAGCAGCTTATGACGCGAGCTCGGCTCTTCAGAGCAACGTCCAGGTCAGTCGACTCAACACTTGGTCTGTTATGATATGCTGTTTGAAGAATCTCTTTTCCGAAGACCATTGTATCTGTACACCCACTGGGTGTGTCTGCCAATTCTTGGACGAGTGGGGGCACGCTAAGTGCACCCACTTGGTGTAGTCCCCGAGACTACGGTGGACTGCTGGCCGTCGACTGTAGTCTTTATATAGTGTTGTTGTAGCTGCATTTCTTCACTCGGTCTAGTCAGGCCATGTCGAATGGGACTGTATCCGGTCGACTGCGGGCAGTCGACTTTTTTTTACAGTGGGGGCACGTTGAGTGCACCCACTGGGTGTAGTCCCCGAGACTACTGTCGAATGTTCTTGATTCGGCTGTAGTCTTAGAAACATCATCATTGTCTCTTAGTTACTCGGAAGCAACTTATTTTGGACGTCTGTCGACTGATTTTTCTTTTTACAGAAATCCTGCGAACTTGTATCTCGCTATACTGAGTTGGAGAATCAGCAGATCCAGCTCAACCTTAACTTGAAGCTTGCTCAGGAGGATTTGAAGAAGGCGCAAGAATAAGAAAAAGGTATGGCTGGTGAGGTTCTCCATTCTTGACGAATGGCTTTTCTTTCTTGTCCATTCTTGATGTTGATTTCGCTCGACGCGCCGCAGATAAACTGGAGGAAGCTCTGAAGAAGAAGGATCAAGATCTTGCGGAGGCACAGAAGGAGGTCTTGGATAAAACGAGGCTTGCTGAAGAGAAAATGGCCTCGGTCGGAGCTCTTGAGCAGGAGAACTCCAGACTGAAAGCTGCTCTCGAGGTAGCCAATCAAGAGGTCAGCCGACTGAAGAACGACAATGTTGCTCTGCACGATAAGGCAGGTGAGCTAGCAGGGAAGAGGAACGATCTGGAGGCTTATCTTGGTGGACTCGCCAAGAAGCTGTTCGTCGTGCTCGAAGGTAATTACTCTGCCCGACTGTCTTGCAGTTACCAAGTCTGTGTAGGGTCACTGTCTTATTCTTGAATCGTGTTTGCAGAATTCTGTCAGAACTTTGAAGAGGAGACCAGTCGAGTGGAGCTAGGCTTGGACCCTGCTAACTCCCTTGTGAAGGACGAGGCTGCAATGAACATGCTCTGTCTGGAGTCTCGTATTGCCAGTGTGGTTGACTATCTTGCTCGACTGAAGGTTGCGATGTCGCGGATCGACACATCACTCTGGCCTGGGACAATGCTTCAGAACGACCTTGAGTCCCTGATGGCTCGACTTAATGAAGTCCCAGGTCGAGTGGCGGAATGGAAGAAATCTTCTGCTAGATGTGGTGTTGATGTCGCTCTGTCTCTGGTCCGCGTCCATTGCAAGGAGGCGCGAGAAGAAAAGCTGGCCGCCATCCAAGTTGCCAATACCAGGAAGCACAACTTTCAAGACTTCATGGAGACTTTCATTGCCGCCGCCACTCGTATTGCAGACAGGATCGACTTGGACGAGTTCGTCGCCCCTTCCAGTCCTCCTCCTGAGGAATGAAAAACTTTTATGCTTCACTTTAAATTTGCCTCGGAATGCCGAGTGGATTTGTAATCGTTAAACTCCGCCGAGCCGAGGGCTCGAGTACTTTGATCTGAGGTCTAGGACCTTTTAGGCTTTATCTAAACTTGATTTCTCTTTGAATATCTTCATGGTTTGATCCTTCGAGTGGAATTCGATCTTCACTCGGAATAACCTTGTATTTGCGGCACAACTCCGAAGGAGAAGGTAGCAGTCGACTTGCGCCTCGTCGTCCTTGCGGATTGGGTTGTGTGCTGTACTTAGGCGAGCACTGGGCCGCAGCTAAGTCCCCAAGTGGGAGGTTTTCTCTCACTCGATAGGGTTTTTAAACACTTAGGCGAGCGCTGGGCTGCAGCTAAGCCCCCGAGTGGGTGGTTTGCTCTCACTCGGTAGGATTTTTAAACACTTAGGCGAGCGCGGGGCTGCAGCTAAGCCCCCGAGTGGGAGGTTTGCTCTCCACTCGGTAGGATTTTTCAAACTTAGGTGAGTACTGGGCTGCAGCTAAGCCCCCGAGTGGGAGGTTTGCTCTCACTTGGTAGGATTTTTTCAAACTTAGGCGAGTGCCTGACTGCAGCTAAGTCTCTAGGTGGGAGAACTTAGGCGAGTACTGGACTGCAGCTAAGCCCCCGAGTGGGAGGATTGCTCTCCACTCGGTAGGATTTTTAAACACTTAGGCGAGCGCTGGGCTGCAGCTAAGCCTCCGAGTGGGAGGTTTGCTCTTACTCGGTAGGATTTCTAAACACTTAGGCGAGCGTGGGGCTGCAGCTAAGCCCCCGAGTGGGAGGTTTGCTCTCCACTCGGTAGGATTTTTCAAACTTAGGTGAGCACTGGCTGCAGCTAAGCCCCTGAGTGGGAGGTTTGCTCTCACTCGGTAGGATTTTTTCAAACTTAGGTGAGTGCCTGACTGCAGCTAAGTCTCTAGGTGGGAGAACTTAGGCGGGTACTGGACTGCAGCTAAGCCCCCGAGTGGGAGGATTGCTCTCCACTTGGTAGGATTTTTAAACACTTAGGCGAGCGCTGGGCTGCAGCTAAGCCTCCGAGTGGGAGGTTTGCTCTCACTCGTTAGGATTCTAAACACTTAGGCGAGCGCGGGGCTGCAGCTAAGCCCCCGAGTGGGAGGTTTGCTCTCCACTCGGTAGGATTTTTCAAACTTAGGCGAGCACTGGGCTGTAGCTAAGCCCCCGAGTGGGAGGTTTGCTCTCACTCGGTAGGATTTTTTCAAACTTAGGCAAGTGCCTGACTGCAGCTAATTCTCTAGGAGGGAGAACTTAGGCGAGTACTAGACTGCAGCTAAGCCCCCGAGTGGGAGGATTGCTCTCCACTCGGTAGGATTTTTTCAAACTTAGGCGAGTGTCTGACTGCAGCTAAGTCCTCAAGTGAGAAAACTTAGGCGAGTACTGGACTGCAGCTAAGCCCCCGAGTGGGAGGATTGCTCTCCACTCGGTAGGATTTTTTCAAACTTAGGCGAGTGCCTGACTGCAGCTAAGTCTCTAAGTGGGAGAACTTAGGCGAGTGCTGGACTGCAGCTAAGCCCCCGAGTGGGAGGTTTGCTCGCCACTCGGTAGGATTTTTAAACACTTAGGCGAGCACTGGGCTGCAGCTAAGCACCCGAGTGGGAGGTTTGCTCTCACTCGGTAGGATTTTTTCAAACTTAGGCGAGTGCATGACTGCAGCTAAGTCTCTAGGTGGGAGAACTTAGGCGAGTACTGGACTGCAGCTAAGTCCCCGAGTGGGAGGATTGCTCTCCACTCGGTAGGATTTTGAAACACTTAGGCGAGCATTGGGATGCAGCTAAGCTCCCGAGTGGGAGGTTTGCTCTCGGTAGGATTTTTTCAAACTTAGGCGAGTGCCTGACTGCAGCTAAGTCTCTAGGTGGGAGAACTTAGGCGAGTACTGGACTGCAGCTAAGCCCCCGAGTGGGAGGATTGCTCTCCACTCGGTAGGATTTTTTTCAAACTTAGGCGAGTGCCTGACTGCAGCTAAGTCCTCAAGTGAGAAAACTTAGGCGAGTACTGGACTGCAGCTAAGCCCCCGAGTGGGAGGATTGCTCTCCACTCGGTAGGATTTTTTCAAACTTAGGTGAGTGCCTGACTGCAGCTAAGTCTCTAAGTGGGAGAACTTAGGCGAGTACTGGACTGCAGCTAAGCCCCCGAGTGGGAGGTTTGCTCACCACTCGGTAGGATTTTTAAACACTTAGGCGAGCACTGGGCTGCAGCTAAGCCCCCGAGTGGGAGGATTGCTCTCCACTCGGTAGGATTTTTCAAACTTAGGCGAAAACGGATTCGCAGCTAAGTCACCCACTGGGGGATTTCGTACGCAAACAAAAGTGACAGAAATTATTGGAACACTCTTGTCTTTGATAAAAATGTACTGCAGGAAATTTTTCCTTATTACATCTCGTCCGAGTGAGAATTCAAGTGTAAAATGAGCGGAGTAGTTCCGCATTCCAAGCTCGTGGCTCGTTGATCCGGTGACCAACGTTGTAGAGATGATATGCTCCATTGTGGAGGACTCTGGTGATGATGAAGGGTCCTTCCCAAGTAGGAGCAAGTTTGTGTGGTTTCGTTTGATCCGCTCGGAGGACCAAATCTCCTTCCTGGAAGGCTCGGCTCTTCACATTTCTGGCATGGAATCGACGCAAGTCTTGCTGATAGATGGTCGATCTGATCATAGCCATTTCCCTCTCCTCCTCTAGGAGGTCGACTGCGTCTTGCCGGGCTTGCTCTGCTTCGTCTTTGTTATAAAGCTCGACTCTGGGGGCGTTCTGAAGTAGATCACTTGGCAGGACGGCTTCGGCTCCGTAAACCAGAAAGAATGGCGTTCTTCCGGTCGACCGGTTCGGGGTGGTCCTCAGCCCCCACAAAACTGACGGAAGTTCATCGACCCTAGAGCCTGCTGCGTGCTTGAGATCACGCATCAATCGAGGCTTCAGTCCTTTGAGGATCAGACCATTTGCTCTTTCAGCTTGTCCATTCGACTGAGGATGCGCGACCGACGCGTAGTCGACTCGTGTGCCTTGAGAGGCGCAAAAAGCTCTGAACTTGTCTGAATCGAAGTTTGACCCATTGTCAGTGATGATGCTATGCGGGACCCCATATCTGAATATCAACTCTCTGATGAAACCGATAGCAGTGATGGCATCAAGATTTTTGATAGGCTTGGCTTCAATCCATTTGGTGAACTTGTCGACTACCACAAGCACATGCGTGAATCCGCTCCTGCCTGTTCTCAGTGGGCCAACCATGTCCAGTCCCCAGACAGCAAAGGGCCAGACAAGTGGAATGGTCTTCAGGGCTGATGCAGGCTTGTGTGACATGTTGGAGTAGAACTGGCAGCCTCCACACTTGTCGACTATCTCTTTTGCCATCTCATTTGCTCTTGGCCAGTAAAATCCCGCTCGGTATGCTTTAGCCACAATGGTCCGAGAGGATGCATGGTGACCACAGGTCCCCGAGTGGATATCATCAAGGATTATCTGACCTTCTTCTGGCGTTATGCATTTCTGACCGATTCCAGTTGCGCTTTCTCTATACAACTGTCCTTTAATGACCGTGAAAGCTTTAGATCGACGGACGATCTGTCGAGCTTCTTCTTCGTCCTCTGGAAGTTCTTTCCTCAAGACATATGCGATGTATGGTATCGTCCAGTCGGGAGTGATTGCCAAGACCTCCATGACTAGGTCGACCACAGCAGGAATTTCGACTTCAGTCAGATCTGTGGCACTTTTCGGTTGCGGGGCTTCTTCTGTAAAAGTATCCTCCTGGACTGACGGCGAGCGGATGTGCTCCAAAAACACATTGCTGGGAATGGCTTCTCTCTTGGAGCCTATCTTTGCCTGATCATCAGCAGCTTGATTTTTCAGTCGGGGGATGTGATGAAGCTCTAGCCCCTCGAATTTCTTTTCTAGCTTTCTTACTGCGTTGCAGTAGCCAGTCATAGCTGGGCTTCTGACGTCCCATTCCTTCATCACCTGATTAACCACCAAATCTGAGTCTCCATAGACCATGAGGCGCCGAACACCGAGTGAAACGGCCATGCGCAACCCATACAAGAGTGCTTCATATTCTGCTTCATTATTGGAGGAATCGAAGTGAATCTGGAGAACATATCTGAGCTTATCTCCTCGGGGGGAGACCAAGACTACCCCAGCACCGGAACCATTCAGCATCTTAGATCCATCGAAGAACATGGTCCAGTGCTCCGAGTGAACTTGAGTCGGAAGCTGCTGTTCAATCCATTCGGCGACAAAATCTGCATTCGCTTGGGACTTGCTAGCCTTCTTTGCTTTAAACTTGATATCTAGGGGAAGGAGTTCAATCGCCCACTTCGCCACTCGACCAGTTGCATCTCTGTTGTGCAAGATCTCTGACAGTGGAGTGTTGCTGACGACTATAATGGAATGGTCAGAGAAGTAGTGTGCAACCTTCTTCGTGGTCATGTAGATCCCATATACGAGCTTCTGGTAATGGGGATATCTTTGCTTCGATGGGGTCAAAACTTCAGACACATAATATACTGGGCGCTGAACTCTGAAGGCCTTTCCTTCTTCTTCCCGCTCGAACGTAAGTACTATACTAACAACTTGTCCCGTGGCCGCAATGTAAAGCAGCAGAGGCTCTTTACTGATTGGGGCAGCAAGCACCGGCTGGGTGGAGAGTAGAGCTTTGAGCTCTGCGAATGCTGCATCAGCTTCTGGAGTCCACTCGAACTTGTCAGACTTCTTCATCAGTCGGTAAAGAGGCAACGCCTTTTCACCGAGACGAGAAATGAATCGACTTAGAGCGGCCAAGCAACCTGTAAGCTTCTGGACATCGTGTACACGCATAGGGCGCTTCATCCGGAGTATGGTGCCAACTTTCTCGGGATTGGCGTCGATTCCTCGTTCGGAAACGAGGAAACCGAGTAACTTTCCACCTAGAACTCCGAATGTGCACTTTCATGGATTGAGCTTGATATCATATCTCCTGAGGTTAGCAAAGGTTTCGGCAAGGTCAGTCAGTAGGTCGGAACCTTTCTGTGACTTAACCACAATATCATCCATGTATGCTTCTACGTTCCGACTGATCTGAGTGAGCAAACACTTCTGAATCATCCTTATGAACGTGGCTCCAGCATTCTTGAGGCCGAAGGGCATGGTGACATAACAGAAGAACCCGAATGGGGTGATGAAAGCTGTTTTGATCTCGTCGGGTCCATACAGACGGATCTGATGGTACCCTGAATAAGCATCTAGAAAAGACAAAAGCTCACACCCCACGGTCGAGTCAACTACCTGGTCGATGCAGGGGAGGGGGAAATGATCTTTCGGGCAGGCCCGATTGATATGTTTAAAGTCAATGCACATGCGAAGTGACTTGTCATTCTTGGGGACCATGACAACATTGGCGAGCCACTCGGAGTGGTAAATCTCTCGGATGAACTCCGCTGCTAAGAGCCGAGCCACCTCCTCGCCAATAGCTTTCCTCTTCTGGACGGCGGACCGTCGAAGATGTTCTTTCATAGGCTTGAACTTTGGGTCGACTCGTAGACGGTGCTCAGCCAGCCCCCTGGGAACTCCAGGCATGTCAGAAGGCTTCCATGCGAAGATGTCCCAGTTCTGACGGAGGAACTAGATGAGCGCTTCTTCCAATTTGGAGTCGAGCGTCGTTGAGATGTGAGTCGGGGCAGCATCGGGGTCGGTCGGGTGAATGTGGGCTGGCTTCGTTTCACCGGACGACTCAAAAGCAGATTCTGAAGCAGGCTTCTTGGCTCGTAGCAATTCACTCGGATCAGCAGTCTTCTGGTACTCTTGCAGCTCAACAACTGCCATCTGAGCGTCAACAATCTTTGAGCCTTTCTGAAAACACTCTTCTGCCTTCTTCCGATTGCCTGTAACAGTGATCACACCTTTGGGACCAGGCATCTTCAACTTGAGATACACATAACATGGTCGAGCCATGAAGCGTGCGTAAGCTGGCCTGCCCAAAATGGCATGATAAGCACTTTGGAAGTCCACAACCTCGAATGTCAACTTTTCCTTGCGGTAATTCTTTGAATCACCGAAAACCACATCAAGAGCGATCTGACCGAGTGATTCGGCTTTCTTCCCAGGAATGACTCCGTGGAAGCTCGTGTTACTGGTACTGAGCCTGGACATCGGAATGCCCATTCCTTTCAATGTTTCAGCATACAATATGTTCAGGCCACTGCCACCATCCATCAGGACTTTGGTCAGTCAAGTGCCTTCGACAACTGGGTCGACCACCAAAGCTTGCCTCCCAGGGGTAGCAATGTGCGTAGGGTGATCAGACTGGTCGAATGTGATGGCAGTTTGAGACCATTTCAGATAACTGGGTGTTGCCGGAGCAACCATATTCACCTCACGGTTAATGACTTTCAGTTGACTTTTGCTTTCGACATCAGCAAAAATCATCAGGGTGGAATTGATTTGGGGGTATCCATCGTCACTATCTTTCTTGTCCTCAACTCTGTCCGACTCTTTTTCCTTATCTTTGGACTGTTTGCCCTGAAACTGCTGGATCAGGAGCCGGCACTGTCGAGTGGTATGCTTTGGGTAAATAAAATTACCCTCTTCATCTTTCTTGGTGTGGATGTGACATGGCGGATCCAAAACATCATTTCCATCTTGATCCTTGACTTTCTTGGGCTTCCAGGGGCCTTTGGGTTTTCCCTTGAAATTTCCCTGGGTTACGGCCAAGGCCTCCCCAGGGGCGGCTGGCTCGGCCTTCCGCTTCTGTTTCCGACTGGAATTGCCTCCGGTTTCCTGGGCGACTGCTTTCTGCTTGCCACTCCAGAGTCGATCTTCATCTTCTCCATTAGCGTATTTGGTGGCAATTTCCATCATCCGATTCAGGGACATTTCTCTGGTCCGACCGAACTTCAGGTTCAACTCTCTGTTCTTGATGCCTTCTTTAAAGGCACAAACTGCTTGGTGATCCGGTACGTTCTCAACTGTGTGATGCAAAGTGATCCACCTCTAGATGTAATCCCTCAGAGTTTCAATCGGTTTCTGCACGCAAGACCGCAATTCTGTAAGGCCTTCTGGTCGCTTGCATGTTCCTTCAAAGGTCGTGACAAACACTCGAGAGAGATCCTCCCAAGTGTAGATGCTGCTGGGTGCTAACTGATTCAGCCACGCTCTGGCCGAGCCCTCTAACAGGAGAGGCAAATGCTTCATAGCCACCTCATCATTGCTGCCACCAATCTGCACAGCCACTCGGTAGTCTTCGAGCCAAGTGTCAGGCTTAGACTCGACGGTGAACTTGCTGACTCCAATCGCCAACCAAAAGTTGGGAGGAATCACTGCGGCCCTGATGGCTCGACTGAAACACTCTGGCCCCGAAACACGTACTCTGCTGCCGGCAGGCGCATCTCTGTTGTGGCCTTCCCGATGAGCTCTGTTCCTGTCAACCAAACCTTGAACGAGGATAGATCTCGCGTTGAAGCCTGGGTCCCTGGGGTCGACTGGAATCCTCTGCCCAACACTATGAGGGCGCCTGTCATCTCGATGTCGAGGCGCATATGACCCACTCCTCGGGGGAGGGGTTGGCACTCGACATCGATCATCACGATCGGATCGGTGATCATACTGCTCATTCCTTCTGTACTGATCATGCCGGTCACCACGTCCCTCACGCCTCGGGGGCGATCTCGGGCTCTGAGCTGACTGGACTGTATCTATTGCAACGGATTGACTGTGGATCCTATTCGGCGATTGAGAAACAGCGGAATTCTGGTTTCCTGCCGCCCGGAGCAACGCTCTGATCTGCAACAATCCCCTGCCAGCCTCCGACTGGGAGGGCTGAATCGATTCTGCTATACGGGCCGCGGCGGCCAAATTCTGAACTTGGGTTCGGTATACCTGCGTCGGCGGGAAGAGCTGACGTCGACTAGACTCGGGAGCCCACTGACGCGCTTGCTCGCTGGAGATTCTCCAGTCAAGTGCGCTCGGCCAAGTTAGCCAAGCGCGCGTCCTCCAAGGCCCGGGCCTCGGGGGTCTCTCCGACGATAGGAGTGTGGAGTGCGTCCATGTTCCGGCGGCGAAGCTCCTTTCGCTGAAATGACGTGAGAGGTTCGGGGAGATACTCATCGTGGGGATGCGACGGGTCGCCCCCACCCACGCCTCCATTAGCGCGAGGGAAACCGGGAGGACTGTGCGTTCCATCGACCGCCAGAACCTCAGCCGCTGGGTCGCTGCTGTCGCACTCGGATGCGGTCTCCGCGGAGCCAGTCGACAGGTCGAACAGGCCGCATAGGGATTCGTCGGGCTCGATTGCCGCGACTTGTGGGGCGGCCGACTGGCGAGCCACGGCATGCCTCACCCACCTCTGAAGTCTCGACCGACCGGAGCTCCTGCGCCGGTGGGAGACAGAGCGAGGAGGCGATACGGGGGCCGACCGATACTGGGTCGACGGCTGCCGTAGGAGGACGCCACGAACGCATGCGCGGAAATGCGTCGCACCGCGGACGGGGAGCGCGTCGATGTCGAGTGGTGCCTCCTGAAGCTAGGCAGAGTCGTCGGCGATGAACGTGAGCGCACCGAGGCGGATCTCGCGGCCCTCCACCAAAACTCCGCACGAAACCATGATCAAACGGATCGGAAAAATCGCAACTTCTCCAATCAGGCGCTAAGATTCCAGCCCCACGGTGGGCGCCAACTGTCGTGGTTCTAACTTTGACAGTGATGTAGGGGGGTGTGTATGGAGAGGCTAGATCTCAGCTATTGGGAAGTTGTAAACACACAAGGATTACGAGTTCAGGCCCTTCTCGGAGGAAGTAACAGCCCTACGTCTCGGTGCCCGGAGGCGGTCGATTGGATTGTGTGTGTATGAATAACAGGGGTGCGAACCCTTCATACTGAGGAGGGGGGCGGCTTATATAGAGTTCGCCGGCCCTCTCCTGCCCTCAGTGATGCAGGGTTTAAGGTACATTTAAGGTTGGGCGTTACTGGTAACGCCCCTAATAAAGTGCTATAATGACCATAAAGACTACTTAATAGCTGACCGTTTGCCTGCAGAGTGACTTTAGGTCTCCCGGCAGTCGAGTGGTTGTCTTCATGGTCGAGTGATAGCTTCTTGGTCGAGTGATAGCTTCTTGGTCGAGTGTCTTGAACCCGTCGAGTGGGATACCTTCAAGTCGATTGAAAGGCGACTTCTTCTAGGGATGTCCTTGGGTAGGGCCCTTTTGGACAGGTCCGTGCCCCTACCCTAGGTACATAGCTTCATCATCCGTCTTCCTCTTGAAGATCCATTTAATCTCAATGGCTCGCTGATCTTTGGGAAAGTCAATCAAAGTCCATACTTTGTTCTTATACATGGATCTCATCTCAGATTTCATGGCCTCAAGCCATTTCGCGGAATTTGGGCTCATCATCGCTTCCTCATAGTTCGTAGGTTCGTCATGGTCAAGTAACATGACCTCCAGAACAGGATTACCGTACCACTCTGGTGCGGATCTCACTCTGGTTTACCTACGAGGTTCGGTAGCAACTTGATCTGAAGTTACATGATCATCATCATTAGCTTCCTCACTAATTGGTGTAGTAGTCACAGGAACATATTTCGGTGATGAACTAATTTCCAATAAGGGAGCAGGTACAGTTACCTCATCAAGTTCTACTTTCCTCCCACTCACTTCTTTCGAGAGAAACTCCTTCTCTAGAAAGGATCCATTCTCAACAACGAATATCTTGCCTTCGGATCTGTGATAGAAGGTGTACCCAACATTTTCTTTTGGGTATCCTATGAAGATTTACTTCTCCGATTTGGGTTCGAGTTTATCATGTTCAAACTTTTTCACATAAGCATCATAGTCCCAAACTTTAAGAAACGACAGCTTAGGTTTCTCGCCAAACCACAGTTCATACGGTGTCGTCTCAACGGATTCAGATGGTGCCCTATTTAACGTGAATGTAGCTGTCTCTAATGCATAACCCCAAAATGATAGCGGTAAATCAGTAAGAGACGTCATAGATCGCACCATATCTAATAAAGCACGGTTACGACGTTCAAACACACCATTATACTGTGGTGTTCTAGGTGGCGTGAGTAGTGAAACTATTTCACATTGTTTTAACTGAAGGCCAAACTCGTAACTCAAATATTTTACTTTTGCGATCATATCATAGAAACTTTTAATTATGTTACGATGATTCTCCACTTTACTCTGAAATTCTCTGAACTTTTCAAATGTTTCAGACTTGTGTTTCATCAAGTAGATATACTCACATCTGCTTAAATCATCTGTGAAGAACAGAAAATAATGATACCAGCCGTGAGCCTCAATATTCATCGGACCACATACATCAGTATGTATGATTTCCAACAAATCTGTTGCTCGCTCCATTGTTCCGGAGAACGGAGTCGTAGTCATCTTGCCCATGAGTCATGGTTCGCAAGCATCAACTGATTCATAATCAAATGATTCCAAAAGCCCATCAGCATGGATTTTCTTCATGCGCTTTACACCAATATGACCTAAACGGCAGTGCCACAAATAAGTTGCACTATCATTATTAACTTTGCATCTTTTGGTTTCAATATTATGAATATGTGTATCACTACGATCGAGATCCAACGAACCATTTTTATTGGGTGTGTAACCATATAAGGTTTTATTCATGTAAACAGAACAACAATTTATTCTCTTACTTAAATGAATAACTTTATTGCAATAAACATGATCAAATCATATTCATGCTCAACGCAAACACCAAATAACACTTATTTAGGTTCAACACTAATCCCGAAAGTATAGGGAGTGTGCGATGATGATCATATCAATCTTGGAACCACTTCCAACACACATCGTCACTTCACCCTTAACTAGTCTCTGTTCATTCTGCAACTCCTGTTTCGAGTTACTACTCTTAGCAACTGAACCAGTATCAAATACCGAGGGGTTGCTACAAACACTAGTAAAATACACATCAATAATCTGTATATCAAATATACCTTTGTTCACTTTGCCTTCCTTCTTATCCGCCAAATACTTGGGGCAGTTCCGCTTCCAGTGACCAGTCCCTTTGCAGTAGAAGCATTTAGTCTCAGGCTTAGGACCAGACTTGGGCTTCTTCACTTGACACTACTAGAAAAAGGGCTATAGATGGGATTGACACTAATAGCGCACCAGGAAAGCGGTGCGTCATTAGTATATACTAATGGCGCACCACCTTCTGATACGCCATTAGAGTTGAAACTACTAATGGCGCACCTGGCCCAGGGTGCGCCATTAGTATCAAAATTTTTTTTGAACTAGTGCGCCTGTCCAAACATACTAATGGCGCATCCAGACACAATGCGCCATTACTAGTTGTAACTAGTAATGGCGCACCTGTCGGAAAGTGCGCCACTAATGTTGTTGTTTTTTATTATATTTTTTATTCCTATTTTTGCAAAACTACTAATGGCGCACTGTTCCACCGTGCGCCATTACTAGTTTAAACTAGTAATGGCGCACTGTAGAATAGTGCGCCATTAGTATGTTTTTTTTGCAAAACTACTAATGGCGCACCACCAGAAGGTGCGCCATTAGTAACCTGGATTACTAATGGCGCATTTAGAGTTGGTGCGCCATTAGTAAGTGGGCAGCAACAAGATATTTTGGACAGCCTCTCCTACCCACACTCACTTTCTCCCCACTTTATTCTCTCCACCTCCTTGTCTCGGGTGCCTCCTCTTTTTCACCTCATTTCCACCATAGATTCATTCAATTTAAGTGGTTAAATTACCTTGTTTTGATAGGTAAGTAAGGGGGGAAGCTATATTTATGTTGTTCTCCCTACAGCAATGTGCACATGCACTTTTTATGGCCTAGCTAGATCTATGTATGTTCGTGGTGTTGCATATGTTTGTGGTGTTGCATATGTGTTTGTGTTTGGAGGTGTACCGGTATTTGAAATGCGATAGTTGCCAATATTTTGCCGGAATGTTGATTCATTTCCGTTTCGGCGAGAATTTTGGCATTAAGCATTCTTTTTGGTCCTATTTTTAGGGAAAGTCATGCCAAATTTTTTCTTGGTTCTAAAATATCGTTTTGCTCTACCCCGCAGGCGACCATGGTCCGCACGATGAACGAAGGCATTGTGAATAGGTTTTTGAGGTCTGCGAAGGCCGAGATGCTTCAAAAGAACGAGACGGAGATAAGATGTCCGTGTCGAAGATGCAAGCTGAAGAGCCTTATTGCGGACCCGGATTCCGGGCAGGTGCGGGACCACCTGCTCTTGCGTGGTTTCATGGATGGCTATCGGTGGCAAGGTGATGAAGATGACTACGAAGTCGTCCATGGGGGCCGGGAAAGAAATGAGGAAGGGCAGCAAGACAACCACCGCGGCTCGGGCGGGCGAGAAGACGAAGAATCCCCAGGAGATGATCATGATGGTGATGCTGTACACAGTCATCATGTAGAAGATGCAGGACATGATGATGAGGAAGATGCCGGAGCAGACAACGGGCATGATCATGAAGATGATGATGCCGGCGGAGCAGACGACACTGGACCATCGATGGGCTGGGTGCAGGACCCTCATATCCAAGAGCTGCTTCTCAAGCAGACGGATAACGCATGAGCTGCCGCCCGAGAGAAAGCCAAGATGTATCAACTTGAGTTAGACGCGGTTACTCCATTGTATGAAGGATGCAGGCCCGAGGATACCCGCCTGAAAGTAACGCTCATGGCTCTGGAGATGAAGGTAAAACACAAAATGACCGACGCATGCTTCGACGAGAACATGTCATTCTGGCACGAACGTCTTCCCAAGGGGAACAAGTGCCCGACCAGTTTGGAGGAGGCGAAGAAAATCGTGTGTCCTCTGGATTTACCGCACGTGAAATACCATGTGTGCATGAACAATTGCATCATTTATCGGGACGAGCACGCGGAGTCTACCATATGTCCGGTGTGCGGCGTCACTCGATACAAGAAGAGGAAGAAAGCTCCTCGAAAAGTGGTGTGGTACTTTCCGATCACTCCTCGTCTGCAGCGGTATTTCGTGGACCCTAAGGTAGCAAAGCTCATGCGTTGACATGCGGATAGGGAGGAGAAGAAGCGAGAAGATGACGCAAATGATCCGGAGATAGATAAAAAAGACAAGATGCTGAGTCACCCTAAGGATGCGAGCCAGTGGCAAGCGTTGAACTTAGAATATCCAGAATTTGAGAAGGATCCAAGGAACATCGTGCTGGGCGCGAGCACCGATGGAGTCAATCCGTTTGGCAGCCAGAGAAGCACACATAGCACCTGGCATGTGTTTGTGTGGATGTACAACCTTCCCCCCTGGTTGTGCATGAAGAGGAAGTACATTCACATGAGTATGCTAATTGAAGGGCCGAAACAACCAGAGAACGACATCAATCTGTATCTGGGGCTGCTGAAGGAGGAGCTAGACACACTATGGAAAATGCCAGCCAATACGTGGGATGCCGCAGAGAAAGAATATTTCCCTATGAGAGCCGCACTGCTCACGACGGTGCACGACTATCTCGGTTACGGATATCTCGCGGGGCAGGTAGTCCACGGATTTTCTGGATGCGTAAGGTGCATGGATGACACAACGTATCGCCAGCTAGATAGAGATCCCGGGTCTTTGAAAACCGTGTTCATGGGAAACGATGACTTGTGGAGGAAACGCAAGGATCTGTTCGATGGTGAAACCGAACCCCGAAAACGCAAGGAGCGGCGAGGAAATAGACAAGCTGTTGAAAAATTGGAAGGACTGCCCACTACCGGGAAAGAAGCAAAAGGCGCCAGAGCCGGGAAAGAAGCGAAAGGCGCCAGAGCCGCTGCTGAAGGTATGGAAAACGAGGTCTGTTTTCTGGGACTTGCCGTACTGGAAGATCCACCGTGTGCCTCACAGCCTTGATGTCATGCATATCACGAAGAACGTGTGCGAGAGTCTACTTGGTACCCTGCTCAACATGCCAGAGAGGACCAAAGATGGACCGAAAGCAAGGGCAGACTTGAAATCAATGGGCGTCAGGCAGGAGCTTCACGCTATATATGATGATGATGATGATGATGATGATGAGGCGAAGCAGGACACAGAAAGTCGTCGCAAAGGCAAGAAGACCGGAAATGACTACCCTCCCGCGTGCTTCACTCTAAGTCAGGAGGAGATCGAGCAGTTTTTCACCTGCCTCCTAGGAGTAAAACTTCCTTACGGTTACGCGGGGAAGATAAGCAGATACCTAGACCCAGCGAAGCAGAAGTTCAGTGGGATGAAGTCTCACGACTATCACGTGCTGATGACGCAGATACTTCCAGTTGCAATCTGTGGGATCATGGACGCGCACATCCGTGAAATGCTATTTGGCCTATGCAACTTTTTCGACGTCATCTCTCGGAAGTCGATTGGCGTGAGGCAACTCAGAAGGCTACAGGAAGAGATCGTGGTGATACTATGCGAGCTTGAGATGTACTTCCCGCCCGCATTCTTCGACGTTATGGTGCATCTGCTGGTCCATATAGTGGAGGATATCATCCAACTCGGGCCGACGTTCCTGCACAGCATGATGCCGTTCGAAAGGATGAATGGTGTCATCAAAGGATACGTTCGCAACATGTCACGTCCAGAGGGAAGCATAGCCAGGGGCTTTCTGACCGAAGAGTGCATCTCCTACTGCACGAATTATCTAGGCATCGAGAACCCCGTTGGTCTGCCCGTCAACAGGCACCTCGGCAGGCTCGCTGGATGGGGTCACCGTGAGGGTCGCCCCGAAATGCATGTTGACTTCGAGGGTCGACTCGCCGACTTTGAAAGAGCAAACCTAGTCGCGCTACAACACATAGACGTGGTCGATCCTTGGGTGGTAGAGCACAAAACCTTTATTAAGAAGACGTACAATGACCGAGGCCAACAGAGGACGGACGGAGATATACTCAAAGAGCACAACTCATGTTTCACGCGTTGGTTCAAGCAGAAGCTTCTGTCATACCCTTTACATGAGGATTCTTCCGCGGAAGAACAACTCATATTCACCTTGTCACAGGGCGCCAAGCACAACCTGATGACCTATGAGGCGTACGATATCAATGGCTACACATTCTACACCGAGGCCAAGGACATGAAGAGCGATGGTTATCAGAACTCTGGGGTAACGATGGAATCCTACACCGGTAACGACAAGGACAGATACTACGGAAGGATCGAGGAGATCTAGGAGCTGAGCTACGCTGGAGAGAAGGTCCCGATGTTCCGTGTCAGATGGGCCAAGAGCGTCCTAAAAGAAGACCAATATTTCACCACCATGGTTATACCCGAAGCCAAACCCAAGACCGCGGGCGCAAATGTCACCGCAAAAAATGAGCCATGGCTACTGGCTTCCCAAGTGGACCAATGCTTCTTCATTACCGACCCGTCAAAGCCCAGTCGTGTTGTCGTGAGGAGAGGCAAAAGGAAGATCATCGGAATGGATGGAGTAGCCAATGAGCAAGACTTCGACAAGTATGGCGACCCGAGGATCGAACATGACGACGATGATGAAGTAGCAGCATACACCACAAGAAGAAGCAGGACCACCCTACCTAAAGGACGTCCGTTCCACAGAAGAACTCCATTTGCGAAAAAGAAGGGCAAGAAGATTGTGAACAGATAGCTTGCTAAGATCGATTGTATTTTAAATCGTAGCCTTCATTTCTCGATTGTATTTCATGGGCACTTTTTGAACTATCATGAATATTTTTAAATTTCATGGACACTCGATCTCGATCCCCGTCCATCTCGATCACTATCCCACCTCGCCAGATCTGGTCCCCCTCGCCGCCGAGCACCCCCCGGTCCACCGGCCGCCGCCGCCGACCCCCTGCACCCTCGATTCCCCTACTCAACCGCCGCCGCCGACCCCCCGCACCTCTCCCCTACTCAACCGCCGCCGCCGACCCCCCGCACCCCCCGCACCCTCCCCCACTCCACCGGCATTACTGTTTGATGATATTTTTTAAAAAATTATTACTGTCTTATAAAAAATATTACTGTTATGATTTAAACAAGTTTGAACATATTTATACACAAATAAGTATCAAACAACATTTTAAATGCATAAAAAAATTGTGGAGCCTGGGAATCGAACCCAGGACCTCCTGGTGTGAGAACTGGCTGCTGACCAGTCAAGCTAGTAGAGGGAACTTGATGTGGATCAGGTCAGGTGGAAGATAACCTGTTGGCTCAAGCAGAAATCAAAAAAAAATACTAATGGCGCACCAGGGTGAGGTGCGCCATTAGTATGGATGTACTTATGGCGCACCGAGGGGTGGTGCGCCATTAGTATTGTGCCGCCCCCATCCGTATTTCCTCCCCGGCCCAAACCTATCCCCTCTCTCTCCCTCGCCCTCGCCCTCGATCCGCTTCCCCTCTCTTCTCCCGACACTGCTGCCCCGCCGCCTCAACGCCGCCCCGACGCCGCCTCGACGCCTCGACGTCGCCTCGAGGCCCCGACGTCGCCTCGACGCCCCGACGCCGCCTCGACTCCTTGACGCCGCCCCGACGCCGCCTCGACGCTGCTGCCCCGCCGCCTTGACGCCACCTCGACGCCGCCCCGACGCCGCCGAGGAGCACGACCTGGCGCAGGCGCACGGCGTGCAGGGCTACCCCACCCTCCTCTTCTTCATCGACGGCGTGCCCAGGGATTACTCCAGCGAGAGGACCAAGTGAGCAATTTCTGCAGATCCCCAATTCCCTCCCTGTTCCCGCTCCGCAGCTGCTGAGAATTTTGTTTTTGCTTTGCTGCAGGGACGCCATTGTCGCTTGGATCGGCAAGAAGCTAGGCCCTGCGGTGCAGAACCTCACCGCCGTCGACGAGGCCGAGAAGATCGTCACCGGCGACGACATGGCCGTGCTCGCCTTCCTCGACCACCTCTCGGTATGCAATGCGCCTTCTCTAGTGGCAGCAAAGTCAAACAAACCCAAAATTGGTTCAGTTGCAAACCATGTTACCCACATTGACCCAAAATTGGTTGAATTGCAAACCATGTGACCCAGATTGACCCAAGAATACAATGCTTGAATTGTGGCCAAACCGAGAACATGTGGCCATGTTACCCAAAATACAGTGCACCTAGTTTTCCCAACGCCTTTATTCTTCTGCTTGCTCACTAGTATTTCTAGTAAATAGCATCAGACTGCTACTACTGCTAGTAAATAGCATCAGACTGAATGTCTTTTATATATGGTACTGCTAGTAAATAGCTTCTTCTATATACTAATTTGCATCAAAGTGTAGAACAAAGCATCAGACTGAATAACTAACAGTGGGTAATTAACCTAACTATTCATTTTTCCTTAGGTTAATATTAAAATGTCCAGTGTATATATATTTGAAAATGATTGCTGCTAGATGTTAATTTGCTGGTACTAGCTAGAATTTGGCACTGAAAAGCAAAAAGCAAAAGCTAATTAACTGCTGGGTAATAGCACTGGTACTAGGTAGCTAAAATATGTGTTCTGAAACACTGAGAGCAGAAACACTTACTACATACATATGCTCAAGAAACACTTACTAACCAGAAAAGGTTTTGACTTGAAATGTTAATAGCACAGAGAGCACCACAAGTTAAACACCTCAATCTGTTAGTATTTGTCTGCATTTTCTCACATTCTTCTTGTATCTGATCCAGTATTGCTTGCAGTGGTTTTTCCAAAATGTTGAATGATACTGCTTGGAGATGCATATATTGTTTCACCTCTTCACATGCCAATGTATTTTCCATGTTGTGATGGAGGCCTTTTTTGCCTTGTCCACCCGAGAGGCCCTTGAGTTTGCTGGAATGTCGATTAACTTCCGTTCCGGCAAATTCGGGTACTCCATATGTCCTATTTTCAGCAAAGGTCATGCTGAAATTTTCTGTGAATTTTAGCATGACTTTGCTAAAAATAGGACATATGGGGTACTTGTGACTAATGCATGGGTGTCGACAAACCATTAATTATACAACCTTGGCTTTTAGGGTGCCTCGGTGTCGATAAAAACCGAAATGATGAGACCATGATCTTGTTCCTTGACAATAACCAACTTTTTGACCAAACTTTGTTCCTATTTAGAGAGAAACATGGCCAACAACGATGAGGCCGGGGGTTCGGGCGGCAAGGCATTCTGGGAGCTGTCCCAGGAGATGGAGGAACAACCTCACTTGTATGAGGACGCCGCCTTCCCCACCGATCCTAAGACCACTGATGGTGCCGCCGAGGATGACCCCACTGATGCCACCACTGATGGTGCCGTCGAGGATGCCACCACTGATGATGGCGGCGCACGCACAGATGGCAGCCAACCGAAGAGGCAACGGAAGGACCGGCGCCCGACCGTGCTCTGCACCCTCAAGGAGGAAGTTATTGAAGTGGACTCCGACGGGAATCCAACGACGCCCGAACGAATAGTCAAGGGGTACTCGCTTCAGCTCGGGTGCATTCTCCGGAGCACCATCTCGATCAACACCGAGAACCTGAGGCATCCTGACCGAGGGAATTTGCGCAACCTCCTCTTCACGAAGCTGCACGAATGATACAAGTTCCCCGCTGAATTTGAAAACATAAGCCTCAAAGGGAATAAAGTGAACAATGCTGCCCTCACTAAGATGAGCAAGGCCCTGTCTACTTGGAAAAGCAATGTGAAGAGAATGATCGAGAAAGGTGAGAGTTATGAGAAGATCAAGGAGAAAAATCCTTCGATCACCGAAGATGACTACAACGACTTCAAGATCAATAGCTCGAGCACCGCAAACTCCGAATCAAGTCAGTGGGGGAAAGAAATGCGGGAGCTGAACTTAGGGGAGCACACACTAGGTCCCGGCGGTTACAGAGTGGCGGAGCCTATATGGGACAAGGAGGAGGAGGACCATGCCGAGCAAGGCCTACCGCCCCTCTTCGGTAAATATGGTGACAAGCAGACCAGGAACTTTGTCAGGGCCCGGTACAAGAAGGACCCGAAAACAAAGGAGCTTACCACGGATCCGAAGACCAGGGCGCTTGAGCTTGTTCTGGTAAGGAATACACCCCCGCGTAATTAGCTCCATATGGTTGCATTCTAATTAATGAAGCCAAATTTCTAAATGGTTCACATTCCTTCCGCAGGCGACTGAAAGCAGTAGCGCGGGGTCGACTAAGAGCAACCCTTGGGACACCACTCTAAATAGGGCGTTGAATGTAATGAAGAACAAGGATAAGCTCAGTAAGCCAACATTAGCTGGTCGTGTGGCCGGCAAAGGCTTGTCGACAAAATGGTCGTCATACTATAACACTGGTGGACGAAAGGAGAAAAATACCAGCTCGGAAAGCCAGGCGCGCGAGGTTCAAGAACTCAGGGCACAGGTGGCGCGGATTCCAGAGATTGTCCAAGAGCAAGTGCAACAACAACTCGGAGCGACGATCACCGCCATTGTGCCTACCTTGATCGAGGGGTTGAGTGCGTGGATTGCGGGCGGCCAACATGGGCCGCCCCCGATTCCTAGCTTCACGGCCAGCAACTCGCAGAACGCGATGGCGGGGCCATTGGTGTCTCCGGTGGAGGCGGCATTGGTGTCTCCGACGCTGGCACGGGAGCTTAATGCACCCGGGTGTACGCCGGCCGCCACCTCTGCAGCAAGCGACCCCTCCATCAACTGCACGCCCACCGTTGGCGGTGCCTCGACATTAGCCGAGCTCGACGCCATCATCACGGTAACTAATTAAGCCTCTCTCGGCCGAGGACTTCATCTCCTTGCCTTTGATTGGGCATCCCTGACGCCCTACATGTTTTCGCAGGGCGCCGCCGACGTTCCGTGCACTCTCCTGCACTTCGTGAACAACGAGTTGGTCGATGTCGCCAAGGGCAAAATCGTTCAACCGGGCAACCCCTTGTTCCACGGTACCCAGATGCCACCCAACTTGTTTAGGGTTCAACTGGTTCGGGTGCTGCCAGGCTGCGACGAGTTGTTACCTCCGATTCGACCCCTCGGGGCCGACGATGATGACATGATGACCCTCAGCGCCCGCCTGAGCTGGCCCCTGCTTTGGCCGAAGAGCCAGATTCGTTTGGGGGCAGGGGACACCACCCCAAAGACAACACCGCTAGTCGTGTCGGCGCCAAGTCGGCCCCATGGCAAGACCGCCGCAACGGTTCCGGACATCCCTATGCCACTGGATCCAAACATGCATATGGCACAGGATCAGAACGACGACGACGACGATACATTTGGCAACGTCGATCAGTACTTTGCTGATCATGGGTACGGTGGCGACTTCATGGGGCCTCCTTCTCAAGAACCCAACCCAACAAAAGACGTGCGCGATCTAGCTGGTACCGCGGAGAAGCCAAGTTGCAACAGGCGTCGTCTGCCGTTCAGCTCTCAGGAGACGCCTCCAGCTGCCGACTTCACCGAGCCTCAGATAGGCGAGGTGCAAAATATTATCGGCCCCAACACACTCAAGAAGGCGGTCTGTGAGCAGAACTCGGTCCCATTACAGGAGAAGAAGAAGGCACGCAAAAGAAAGACTAACAAGGGTTCGGGCCAGCCGGCACCGAGTACGATCCGTGCACAGGACGGGCCACCTTCACCTGAGGATTTAATGAGGAGGCTGCATGTGGCGGGTAGGCCGATGCTACCGAGAAATATGCTCGATGCTGCAACCGGTGCTATGCGGAGTCTGCATGACAATGTTCTTTCTTTGGAGAAGCGGCGTCTGAGAGAGAAGGATGTGGCATACCCGGTTTTCGCGGCCAAGGTGCCAGAGGGCAAGGGCTTTGTGGATAACTCCATCGGGGGTACGATCGTCCTGCGGTTTGATGACATCCACGCTATGTTGAACCTTCATCCGCTGCACTACACCTTCGTTCGGCTATTTTCGCTGAGTATGGAGATGCGGATCATTCGCGACAAGACCCCGGACATCGTGATAGTCAACCCCTTCTACATGCGTGCCAAGATCTTGGGCAGCACTGGGGACCGGCAAGTCGCGAGTTCTTACCTCGAAGGCGTCATTCTGGCAAACGAAGATAAGGATAACTTCCTCATGCCTTACTTTCCCGAGTAAGTCCTCCCCTCAACCGCCCCGTAACATATGAATTCTTAGATTTCGATCGTTTTTCTATTAACATTCTGTGTTTTCTGCAGTGACACACATTGCACGCTCATCCTCCTAAGTCCCAAATATTCCATGGCCACGTATTTCGACCTGGACCGTCAGTCGAACGTAGACTACACAAATGTCAAGAAGGTTCTTGATGATGTTCTCCCCGGCTACGCCAAATCTGGAGGCACCTTCACCAGGCCTATTCGTAAGTACGGCAAGCACGTGTTCTCCCACAATACGATGTTCTGCTGCGTCAAGCAGCCGCCTGGCGGTCAGAAGGGTGCCTACTACGCCATCCATCACATGCGGGTGATCGTACGGGGCCATCATCAACTTCTGCTACCGAGTAAACTTAGAGATTGGGCCGCGAGCGTGTCGGCAATCCAGGACGCGGACATCAGACAAGAATTCTTTCGCATCCAATCAGAGTTTGCGGAAATCATCCATCAAGATGTCCTTCGTACCTCGGGGCAGTTCTACCTCAGAAATCAACCGTCCAACAGTGACATCGACACAATGCTACAAATGCAGGCTGACAACGCCCGTTATTTCATGACTCCCACGATAGATGGCGGCTTCATCCACGCTCCGGTCCCTTGAGTCGAGTCGAAAGCAGTGATGCTGTGTCTAGTTCTGAAACATCGATTGGCTCATGTTGTAATTAAACTTTAATGAACTTGTAGTATGTCTCTTTGGTTTCGAGAGTCGTTCAACTTAGATGTAATCGATGCTATTAATGTCTTGCTTTTCTCTTCCGATCGTTCTGTTGCATACTTATATATTGCTTATGTATTGTCTGCGAATTGGTACTAACGTTTCGTTTGGCTAGTGCATAGCGATGCCGTCGTATGTCGTGTACAAGGGTAAGGTTCCCGGAGTCTACGACGACTGGGAGGAGTGTCGGAGACAGGTTCACCGATTCAGCGGTAACAGTTACAAAGGGTACACCACTAGGGCCAAGGCCGAATCTAGATACGCCCGCTATCTAGCGGGAGAGGGGAGGGAGCGTTGGAGGAACCGGATGAAGACGAGTTTCATCGTGATGATGCTCATCGTGATGACCGCAGCTCTCTTCTATGTGATGGTAGTTTAGATGATCGATATCGACTTGTAATGTGAAGATAAACTCGCTACTCGCGGTCTCGAGACTTGTAATATAATGTTCTATCTCTGTTCCGTCTTTTCAATTCGGAGACTAATATGATGAATTGTATTCGGAGACTAATATGATGAATTGTATTCAGAGACTAATCTTCTATTGTATTCGATGAATCTATTGTTGATGTGTGCTGTCTATATTTTGTCCAATTATACATTTTGTAACCTGTGCAAAAACCAGAAAATTAAAAAATAAAAAAACCTAATATTCATACTAATGGAGCATCACATCACAGTGCGCCATTAGTATGCCAAAGGATACTAATGGCGCATCATTAAACAGTGCGCCATTAGTATGCCGAAGTTACTAATGGCGCATCTTGTTGTTGTGCGCCATTAGTATGCCAAAGCACGTGGGTATACATGGCCCCCTGGGAGGCATACTAATGGCGCACTGCTGTATATACTAATGGCGCGTCTGAGGTCCGCCATTAGTATACCAGATACTAATGGCGCACCAGTGGTGCGCCATTAGTAAAATATAGTAATGGCGTGGCACTAATGGTGCACCACTAATGCGCCATTAATGGCCAAATTAGGTGCGCCATTAGTAGGCCTTTTCCTAGTAGTGTGAGCAGCAACTTGCTTGCCGTTCTTCTTGAAGTTCCCCTTCTTCCCTTTGCCCTTTCTCTTGAAACTAGTGGTCTTGTTAACCATCAACACTTTATGCTTTTCTTGATTTCTACCTTCGTCGATTTCAGCATCACAAAGAGCTTGGGAATCGTTTCCGTTATCCCTTGCATATTATAGTTCATCACGAAGTTCTAGAAACTTGGTGATAGTGACTAGAGAACTCTGTCAATCACTATCTTATCTGGAAGATTAACTCCCACTTGATTCAAGTGATTGTAGTACTCAGACATTCTGAGCACATGCTCACTAGCTGAACAATTCTCCTCCATCTTGTAGGCAAAGTACTATCAGAGGTCTCATACCTCTTGACACGGGCATGAGTATGAAATACCAATTTCAACTCTTAGAACATCCTATATGCTCTGTGGCGTTCAAAAAAAATTGAAGTCCCGGTTCTAAGCCGTAAAGCATGGTGCACTAAACTATCAAGTAGTCATCATACCGAGTTAGCCAAACGTTCATAACGTCTGCATCTACTCCTGCAATAGGTCTGTTACCTAGCGGTGCATCAAAGACAATTCTTCTGTGCAGCAATGAGGATAATCCTCAGATCACTAATCCAATCCGCATCATTGCTACTAACATTTTTCAACATAATTTTTCTCTAGGAACACAATAAACTGGGGGCAACATCGCGAGCTATTGATCTACAACATAGATATGCTAATACTATCAGGACTAAGTTTATGATAAATTTAAGTTCAATTAATCATATTACTTAAGAACTCCCACTTAGAAAGATATCTCTCTAATACTCTAAGTGATCACGTGATCCAAATCAACTAAACCATGTCCGGTCATCACGTGAGATGGAGTAGTATCAATGGTGAACATCAATATGTTCATCATATCTACTATATGATTCACGCTCGACCTTTCGGTCTCCGTGTTCCGAGGCCATATCTATTATATGCTAGGCTCGTCAGTTTAACCTAAGTATTCCGCGTGTGCAACTGTTTTGCACCCATTGTATTTGAACGGAGAGCCTATCACACCCGATCATCACGTGGTGTCTCAGCACGAAGAACTTTTGCAACGGTGCATACTCAGGGAGAACACTTATACTTGGATAATTTAGTGAGGGATCATCTTATAATGCTACCGTCAATCAAAGCAAGATAAGATGCATAAATGATAAACATCAAATGCAATCAATATAAGTGATATGATATGGCCATCATCATCTTGTACTTGTGATCTCCATCTCCGAAGTACCGTCATGATCACCATCGTCACCGGCGCGACACCTTGATCTCCATCGTAGCATCGTTGTCGTCTCGCCAATCTTATGCTTCCACGACTATCGCTAACGCTTAGTGATAAAGTAAAGCATTACAGTGCGATTGCATTGCATACAATAAAGCAACAACCATATGGCTCCTGCCAGTTGCCGATAACTCGGTTACAAAACATGATCATCTCATACAATAAAATTTAGCATCATGTCTTGACCATATCACATCAAAACATGCCCTGCAAAAACAAGTTAGACGTCCTCTACTTTGTTGTTGCAAGTTTTACGTGGCTGCTACGGGATTAGCAAGAACCGTTCTTACCTACGCATCAAAACCACAACGATAGTTTTTCAAGTTGGTGCTGTTTTAACCTTCGCAAGGACCAGGCGTAGCTACACTTGGTTCAGCTAAAGTTGGAGAAACTGACACCCGCCAGCCACCTGTGTGCAAAGCACGTCGGTAGAACTAGTCTCGCGTAAGCGTACGGGTAATGTCGGTCCGGGCCGCTTCATCCAACAATACCGCCGAACCAAAGTATGACATGCTGGTAAGCAGTATGACTTATATCGCCCACAACTCACTTGTGTTCTACTCGTGCACAACATCAACGCATAAAACCTAGGCTCGGATGCCACTGTTGGGCAACGTAGTAATTTCAAAAATTTCCTATGCAAATGCAAGATCATGGTGATAAATAGCAACGAGAGAGGAGAGTGTTGTCTACGTACCCTCGTAGACCGAAAGCGGAAGCGTTAGCACAACGCGGTTGATGTAGTCGTACTTCTTCATGGCCTGACCGATCAAGCACCGAAACTACGGCACCTCCGAGTTCTAGCACACGTTCAGCTCGATGACGATCCCCGGACTCCGATCCAGCAGAATGTTGGGGAAGAGTTCCGTCAGCATGACGGCGTGGTGACGATCTTGATGTTCTACCGTCGCAGGGCTTCGCCTAAGAACCGCTACAATATTATCGAGGATTATGGTGGAGGGGGGCACCGCACACGGCTAAGAAATCAATGATCAATTGTTGTCTCTATGGGGTGCCCCCTGCCCTCGTATATAAGGAGCAAGGGAGGGAGGCGGCCGGCCTAGGAGGAGGTTGTGCCACGGGGGGAGTCCTACTCCCACCGGGAGTAGGACTCCTCCTTCCCTTGTTGGAGTAGGAGAGAAGGAAAGAGGGGGAGAGGAACAAGGAAAAGTGGGCTGCACCCCTTGTCCAATTCGGACCAGAGGGGGGCGCGCGCCTCCTTCCTTTTGGCCTCTCTCCTCTATTCCCGTATGGCCCAATAAGGCCCATATACTCCCCGGCGAATTCCCGTAACTCTCCGGTACTCCGAAAAATACCTGAATCACTTGGAACCTTTCCGATGTCCAAATATAGTCGTCCAATATATCGATCATTACGTCTCGACCATTTCGAGACTCCTCGTCATGTCCCCGATCTCATCCGAGACTCCGAACTCCTTCGGTACATCAAAACTCATAAACTCTAATATAACTGTCATTGAAACCTTAAGCGTGCAGACCCTACGGGTTCGAGAACAATGTAGACATGACCGAGACACATCTCCGGTCAATAACCAATAGTGGAACCTAGATGCTCATATTGGCTCCCGCATATTCTACGAAGATCTTTATCGGTCAGACCGCATAACAACATACGTTGTTCCCTTTGTCATCGGTATGTTACTTGCCCAAGATTCGATCGTCAGTATCTCAATACCTAGTTCAATCTCGTTACCCGCAAGTCTCTTTACTCGTTATGTAATACATCGTCCTGCAACTAACTCATTAGTTGCAATGCTTGCAAGGCTTAAGTGATGTGCATTACCGAGAGGGCCCAGAGATACCTCTCCGACAATCGGAGTGACAAATCCTAATCTCAAAATACGCCAACCCAACAAGTACCTTCGGAGACACCTGTAGAGCACCTTTATAATCACCCAGTTTCGTTGTGATGTTTGGTAGCACACAAAGTGTTCCTCCGGTAAACGGGAGTTGCATAATCTCATAGTCATATGAACATGTATAAGTCATGAAGAAAGCAATAGCAACAAACTAAACGATCAAGTGCTATGCTAACGGAATGGTTCAAGTCAATCACATCATTCTCCTAATGATGTGATCCCGTTAATCAAATGACAACTCATGTCTATGGTTAGGAAACATAACCATGTTTGATCAACGAGCTAGTCAAGTAGAGGCATACTAGTGACACTCTGTTTGTTTATGTATCCACACATGTATTATGTTTCCGGTTAATACAATTCTAGCATGAATAATAAACATTTATCATGATATAAGGAAATAAATAATAACTTTATTATTGCCTCTAGGGCATATTTCCTTCACATCCAACTACAGGTCAACCCTAAACCCCTTATTATCTAAACCGGACATAACTCATATGCCCAGCAACAACTAGATCGCCACTCCTCATACGCCCTATGTGATTCCTTAAAACGAATAAATCTCGGCTCGTCACCCGCGTACTCTTGTCAAACTCTCGATCCAACGATCCCAGTTCACACCGCCAACTCCCACTAAGTCAGAATTCCACCAACCTTCTCGTACTCCCTTGCTGCATCCAAGAGACCACCCATCGGAAAAAACCACATCCATGCTAGACTGCTCACCCATCATCACTTGAATTTTAAACTCATTTCTTTATTTTTTTAAAAATTAATGCATTGGGTATAGGATACCCGATAGGTATTGGCATGGGTGTCAAGTTATGCCCAACAAAAGTAATTATCAACCCAACAAGTTTGTTTAGAGTGATGAGATCCATATGATAATTCAAGAACCAGAGACTCAAGATGTCCATAACGGGGACACGGTGATACGTCTCCAACGTATCTATAATTTTTGATTGCTCCATGCTATATTATCTTCTATTTTGGACATTATTGGGTTTTATTATACACTTTTATATTATTTTTGGGACTAACCTACTAACCGGAGGCCCAGCCCAGAATTGCTGTTTTTTGCCTATTTTAGGGTTTCAAAGAAAAGGAATATCAAACGGAGTCCAAACGGAATGAAACATTCAGGAACGTGATTTTTGGAACGAACAAGATCCAGGAGACTTGGACCCTACGTCAAGAAACCAACAGGGAAGCC